>NC_083279.1:27522344-27714898 GCF_963506605.1 Zootoca vivipara | reverse complement strand
GAACAGTAGCACTAGGCGATCAAATGTTGGTTGTCAAGTGCTTGGATATTCGACAAGCCTCCAGTGTTTCATGCTGCAAACTAAAATTAGCATGGCTCCTCTCCAGGGGGCTGTGGGGCGTGTGCTCTTTGGAATGGCACGGGAATCCCTAGCTTTACAAAGCTAAATAGACAGCTGTGTTGGTTATTCACATACAATTGCCCTGTTCACACCTAGAGAGGACTTGGGGTGTACCAGGAGTGCCGATGTCACTAAAATAATGGGTGGACCCAAGTAAGCCCTGCCCCACATAATCAATCACAAGGTGCGGCACATACACACACCCCATTTGAATGACAATGCCCATCAACTTGGGGGGACGGCCCCCTTAAATATTTTATTGGGGAGCCAAAGGGACCTCGGCCTCTAGGAGTTGGCTCCTAGGGGTGCACATTCTTTCTTTTAAACACAAAAAGGAGTGCGTGGGTGAGAGGAGTTGAGCTGTCCCCTGCCTCATCTCCCCACACCCCATTGCTCCACTTCCATTTCACTAATTCAGGCAGCCCCAAACTCGGCCCTCCAGCTGTTTTGGGACTACAATTCCCATCATCCCTGACCTGTTAGCTAGGGATGATGGGAGTTGTAGTCCCAAAACAGCTGGATGGCCAAGTTCGGGGATGCCTGCACTAATTGATACTACTGGAGCCATGTTGGAGTTTGGGGGGGGGGGGTGCTTGAAGCAACGGAGTCTGGAGTTCAGCCCTCCTCGCTCTCCTGCCATTTCTCAGGTGGAAGGAAGAACAACAAATAGGACAGTTCCTGTCACACTTAGACTGGCCCTGAGCCAATATTCGCATTTAATTTTGCACATGGGTAATTTCTCCCCTACACTGCGCATGTGAGTAGACTTACATGGTTGAATGTGCTTCGGTGCTGCGCATGCGGTGGAGCAGAGCTGCCCACAGGTGCAGCTGCAGCTTCACTGGATGGGGTGTGATGAAGTGGTCAGAGAGGTCAGGCCATGTGGATGCACTGCAGGTATGTGGTGGCGGGAGTCCTACCAGCGCAAAGGCACAGTCCCACCAACTGCCGCCCTGTCCAGTGAAGCAGCTGTGATTCTGGTGCTGTGGTCCATCCACCACATCCACTGCTACTGGTGCTATCCCAACCTAACTCTCATTGTGAGGGGAGCATCACTTGGGCCCAGGATGCTTCTTCCATCCAGTTGCTGTCCACCAAGGCGGTGGTGGAGCAGATGCCCTCAGCTCACATTTAAAGTGAGCCATGAATGACATGGATCAGTCCATTAGCTGATCCATTGCATAACCAGGTTGGTGTTGCCCACATGAGGAAACAGGCAGAACTTTTTACGCACACACACACACACAGAGAGAGAGAGAGAGAGAGAGAGAGAGAGAGAGAGAGAGAGAGATAGATTAATTGGAGTTACCTCATTACAGAGTCCTGTTTGTTAGGTAAATAAAGTTGTGACCCTTAAATCCCTGTTGTCGAGTGTCTTCATTCCAGGATGTGTGGGCAATAAAGAGAGAGATATTTGTTTTAAAATGAAGGGACTTTGTTCACACTTCTCTCAGTACGTTACAGTTCCTTGTTGGGTTAGCTTCACCTAGGATAGTAAGCATATTGTCGTTTAGACTACCATAATAATAGTCTTAAACTGAAATACACACTTTTCTAAGTTTTCTTTTTTAAAAAAATAAATAAATCAGTAATTAATTAAGTGACCCCCCCCCCAAAAAATGCTCACCCACCATTTTTATTAACAAGGTGGGCAGCTCACCTGAAGCATGGAAGAGGGAGAAGACAGAGAAGTGAGGCAGTGTTTGAGTTGCTAGCATGCAAGTCTGTCGTTTCAGCTGAAAAACTGGGAGCGAGCCAGGTTTTAAACAACTTGAGAAATTGCTATGAATTCTGTTTTCATCTTATGTGTGGCTTCACCTTAAGTTGGTGAGAGGCCCACATCTCAATATTTTCACATTAAGCAACAGCACTCTTAAGAAACCTCACCTTCAATAATTATATCATAACCAGGCTGAAGTCTACCCTCACATGTGTAAACAGTAAACTTTAGGTTTACTTCAAGTTAACTTCTGCTGCTCTTCTTTTGAGATGAAAAACAACCACTCTCCCATACCCAGAACTAGTCACACTAGAATTAGCCCTCAAAGGCAGGAGGGTTGCTTTTTTCAATGTCACCTTTCCTCAACCCTTTCATCAGGGATGGCTCATCCCATTTTGCCGCTTGAGGCAACATGGGAAGCGCCATTCTGCCCGGCCGCCATCGCCTCTACAGGAGAAGCGTTGCAAATATTGGCACCGATTTCAGATGAGATTGTGCTGATTTCTGGTGAGGTCGCGCTGAAATCACACGGGATTTCTTTTCTTGTGTGATTTTGGCGACATTCTTGATGACAATGGAGGCAGCACACTTAATGACTGCGCTGGTTCTGCCCAAAGTAATCTGTTTGTCTCAGTGAACTGTCCTGCCCCACAGTGTGGAGAGATAATATCAGGGCAGAGAAAAATGAATACTTCTTCACACAGAATATAACTAAACCCAGACCCTCTTGCTACCACAAGATGTAGCAATGCCCATCACCTGGACAGGTTTAAAAGGGGATTAGACAAAACTGTTTGATCACTTTGAGACTAGATTCTTCTTTTCCATTTCTGTTGTTTGTGCATAGCGTCCTGTTCTCTCCAACCTTAGCCCTGAACCACACTTTTGAGACTAAGGATTTGTTTAGATATAATAGTGGCCTGACCCACATCTGAAAATGCAGACCAGGGCTGGTGGCAAAAGGGATAGAAATACTTCTGATTGTAGGATTGCGTCCCGGTGTACAAGATCTGGTTCAAATGTGTGGTCTGCCCCGCCCAGGCTCAGAATAATCCTTGCTGTCTTGTTTCCTTTTCCTCCCCTCTCTAGTTTTGAACCAGAAGGGAGTTGTTTACCGACGGATTCAACACCGAGAGTCTATTTCTGCTGGATTTGATTAAAAAACACACACACACAATTAAAGTGTTGTACAGGAGGGTTAGGCCAAATTGGCCGGCATCCTGGAACACACTCCAAGTGAAACCTGGAGGAATATACTGTACACGTAAAAAGAATTGTCCTCTGGGAATCCACCCCTCTTCCATTAACCTGATATTTTGCTCATCCTATTAGGAGATTTCTCTGAGGAGTGAAAATACTAGATTGCCTCATTAAGACTCATCATTTACAAGTTGTTGACAAAGCCTGGCATTTATCCTGTTGTCATAATAAATGTGAGAAAATGACCATTTGGCAAATAAATAAATAAACAATCCTCCCGTGCAACAGTAAATCACATAATTCAACCGTATTCAGGTCTGGAGAGACAAGGTGTTACTATCTCTAGGCGGCTCTATTATGTTGTAAATTATAGACTGCAAGAACAAAATATGTTATAAAAGAAAATAATCTAATCTTTTCTCTTAAAAAAGAAAAAGAAACCCCAGTAAGTCTTGATTTATTTTGCCATTTGGACAGTTTTCTATCTGAGGCCGAAGCCCTGTATTCATTCATCTGGGAATGAGCCCCATTGAACCCATGTGCCATGACACAAAGAGGATTGCACTGTGAATGTCTGAAATATTAACCTGAATAATTTATTCCCAGATCAGTTACTAGGGAGAACATACGCTTAGCCTCCTTTTCAGAAGGAATCTACTAGATGGGAGAGGAATTTGGTTCAGTTCGTCTTTTAATGCGAAACCTCCCTAATTTGCAGCACTCTGACCAAATAATGTGTGGAAAGAGGGTATGTTAGGGGGCAAGCATGCACAAAGATGCTTAGATTAGTCAAATTTTCTTTGTTATTTTAATCAAAATTAGTTTGCTAATGAGAAACATTATATTGGGGAAATTTGATGGGGAAAATTCACAGTAAAATGCCGGCGAATTTTCATGACAACCTTTGAAATGAAAATGAAAATCTCAGACCAAGGCAGAATTGTGAAGAACTGAACTTAAAACTAGAAAATTTTGAAACGGAGAGAATGAAACAGAAGATCCATCCATCCCTTTCCCCATTTGTCCATGTCATTTACCAATGACTTAGGCTGCATACATGGGACTCGGTAAGCTCTGTTAAACACAGAAGGACTTCTGATGAAGCATGCATATAATTGCGGTGTGTGTAACCCTGAGTTACAGCCTGGCAAATGTTAAAGAGGAATCTGGCTTCACTGTGCTTCTCAGGAAATCCTCTCCTTCTTCTTGCAAAGCATAGCTGGCAGGTATTGGTGTGAGCTTCCTGAGTACCTTCCACCATACCAGCATAAAATGATACTGTACTGATATGTAAAGGCTGTTTTTGCAAATGTCCTTCTATAGAGTAACAAATATGTGATCTAGCAGGTCTACAAAACCTCTAAAGGAACAGAAGGCCCTTTTTACTAGACGGTCTTTGAGCCAATCAACTTGACAAACGGGCAGAAAATGTGTCATTGTCATTGTTTTATTTTGCTTCAAGAAACCCAGGACCGTGCATGTCATTGGGTTTTTCATCCCCATGTCCATTTTCTACTCCACCACCATTGCTCCGGCCTGCTCTGCGGTGAAAGGAGAATCGGTTAGTTTTTCCACCATTGCTTGGGGAGGGGGGGGGAGAGAGATAGCAGGAAAGGGACATTAACACTGTATATAGCTTCCCTCTCATTTGTCATCACAACAACTCTGTATGGTAGGTTAGGCTAGGAGATGGTGACTGGCGAAGATCACCAAGAGAGCTTTACAGCTGAGGGAGGATTTGAACCTGTGTCCCTAGCCCTAGTCCAAACAATCTGTGTCACTGATTTTCTGATTCCGCCCTGATTTCTCTTTGCCGGCAGAGGGAACAACTTAGAGAGAAAAAATGTTGGATAAGTATTTCCTTTCCGTTTCTTGTGGATCCCCTTGTGGATGACAGGCACTTGTTTTTATTTCTGTTAATTGCAGATTTCCTGCGCGACATTTCTCAAGATGAGATGAAGATGTGCTGAGAGCCTGGTGTCAGATGTACATTTGGCTGGCTGTGTTTGTTCAACTCTGGAGCCACCCGCAGAATCTGGCAGAACGCAGGAATTCACACCCGGTTTAAGGTAGATTTATTGACTACTGAATGCAGTACAACAAATAAGAAACAGAAGGGGCAAGTGACAACTGCAAACCGTACATCAAAAGGCATAAAGATGCAGTTTCTCCTTCTCTTGTTCTATTTCTGTCATGAAGCTGAGGGAATAGCTCAGTCAGTAGAACATGGGACTCTTAATCTCAAGGTCCCATCTTGGGTGAAAAATTCCTGCATTGCAGGGGGTCCGACTAAACCGTCCTTGTGGTCCCTTTCAACTCTACAGTTCTATGATTCTATAACAACCTCTGTCTAAGGCACACTTCTGAACAAGGAAGAGAAACAAGAAAACCCTCCTGAAAGGATGTAGGCTGGTTGAAAATCACCATGGGCTGAAGTATGTATCATACCTGCCAAGTCTCTCGCGGAGAAATCCGGGATCAGCAGCCGCGCGACACCGGATGCAACTTCCGGTGTTGCTTTGCTCATCTATGGGCACCAAAAATGGCCTGCGCTAGCGCCGGAAGTCGCATCTACGCATGTCCAGAAGTGCGTAGACGCAACTTCCGGTGTCGCTTTGCCCATCTATGGGCACCGAAAATAGCCGGCGCCGGAAGTCGTGTCTATGCATGTCTGGAAGTGCGTAGACGCAACTTCTGGTGCCGGCGCCGGCCATTTTCAGTGCCCATCGATGGGCAAAGCGACACCGGAAGTTGCATCTACGCACTTCCAGACATGCGTAGACGCGACTTCCACCGCCGGCCATTTTCTGGTGCCCATAGATGGGCAAAGTGGCACCAGAAAAATGGCCACCAACAGGAGCCAAAATAAGGGAGATTAACGGGAGAGGAGCTAAAACGGGAGACCGCCGGAAACGGTAAGGAAAAACGGGGGTTTCCCAGGAAATACGGGGTACTTGGCAGCTATGGTATGTATTTATGGTAGGGCCAGCACAGGATATTTTACTGTGTGAAGTGAAGGACAAAATGGCACCCACTCCTTTCATATACAGAAGCTGACAGACCAATCTTCTAACACTGGTGATTGGACAGTGTTCTCCTGGGGTTAGCAGTCTTACTTTAGTGGTGCAGGGCAGGCTGTGTAGCCCACACAGCTCCAACACATCACCACTATTTGTCGTCGTCCCCCAAACTGCCTCACCCCCCAGCACCCATCTGGTAGGGACAGCCCTGGCAGAGGTGGATTAAGGGCAGAGCAACTGATTCCGCCACACTGTGACCCAAGCCTGAGGGTGCCACAACTATGGCATAGTGAATTGAGCAGAACAGAAGGTAAATGGCAAGGTGAGGGGCACCAAATGTTGGCCTTGAATGGGGCACTGCTGAAATTTGAAAGTCCAAAGCCCTGGGATTAGCAGGTGGAGGCCCAAGCACAAAATCTGACACTTAAGAAGTAGATTCAGCACCCTCCCCAGTTGCCGGCACAGAAGAAAGAAGTTAATGGAAGGGGAGTTTAGAGGTTGTGGCAATGAGGTGCAATGGCACTCTGCCAGGGCAGATAGATGGTTGTCAAATGTATTAGCATTCAATAAAGGCATCGGAAAATTCAGCTTAAGGCAGTTGACATCTCACACCCTGAAGATTCACTCTTTGCGAATTCTCTTTTCCTCCTAACTGGCAGCAGATGTTCCGAGGCATACCACTCTTGTTAATATTCTTTATTCCAAAGTACCCTGTTGTTGAAATAAGTTGCGCTCAACCCGGAAATCTTTTCTGAAATCACAAGTTCCTTCTGTAAACACCTATAAACCCAACAAAGAAAGTGCACACACGCACGCACACACACACATTGCTGAAATAACTGTTACAACAGCCAGCAAGAAGAATGAAAATAAAAAAAGAAAGTTAATCAACCATCTGGAGTTGCGTGAAGGTTGCTTTGCAGAAGTTGAGCATAATTTCCTCCCCTTATTGGGTTACCAGCATGTTAAATAGGAACAAAAATCCTGTGTGTGTGTGTTTTAGTTTTGTTTTTCTGTGCAACTTTTCTATTCTAATTAAAAGGGGAAATGGTTTACTGCCCATAGAGGAGAAATTTCCTTCATCCACAATAGGCTAGTTCTCTCAAATACTTTCACGCAGTAATGTATCTCAGTGATTATATGAAAACCACAGAACAATAATAATAAGAATCGGAGCAAATGTTAACTCTGGATGGGTGCAATTAGAGGCCACTTCTGCGAACGGAATTTCAGCTTGACTTGTTTTGTGGTTTAGGGTAGTCTCTATTAAATATAGAAAAAATCTAGTTAATTAATTAGACCTTAGTGTTAAATGAGTTTTTTAAGCCCGAGAGACAAGGGGAATGTGGGATTTGCAGGGCCCTGACAGTGCACAGTTAATGATGCTAAACCCAAAGTGAGTGTTAATGTAGGCTACAATATCTTAAGTGTCAGAAATACACTGGTAGATATGGATGCGAATCAAATGCTAGAGATTAATGAGAAGTAATAAAAGGTTAATTCACCATTGATCTGGAGATTGTTCTTATTTGCTTGGGCTTTGTGGCATTGCTCTTCTAGACATTCCTGTTTTCTGTACACTGTCATTAAGAAATCTGATGAAAAAAACTTCACTTACAGGTACTTAAACTGTTCTGCCCTGCCAGTCCTTAGGGTGAAGGGCGGGTTAATAATAATAGTAATCATCATCATCAAAGTGATCAATTTTGGAGACTCAAAACAATACTTTTAAATTTTCTTTTAACATTTGAATTTTTAGGGTTTTGTAACTTGAATATAAACATCCCCTGTAGCCTTCAAAGAGAATGTTTGGCTTCTCCCCTTTTCACCTTTTTCTGAGAGCACCCCTTTGTGAAATGATGCCAAACTGTTTGGCAGCAGGAGTTTTGGAGAGAGAGGAGAGGGGAGGTTGGAGCAACCGGTCCTTATTTGGTCACATGTAGTTGAGCATTTGAGGAAATGTGGGTGCGTACCTGAATGATACTAATTCAGGTGCTGACCCAGCTAGTCATGCATAAGTATGACTAGAGCTGACTTATAGCAAAAGCCTTCCTGTTACCGTTTGGACTCTTGATAGACCTTTACTGGTATCCGATGGGCCTTGCAATGTGAGGCTGTCTAGAATACTGCCAGCCTGCAGAGTACACAGTCTTGTAATTCTTAACATATAATGGCTACTTTCAAGCACAGCACATTAATGAAGCATGGACTGGAATGAAACCTTGTCCAAAGTTGATTAATAATAATAATAATAATAGTTCTCCGCCCATCTGACTAGGTTGCCCCAGCCACTCTGGGTGGCATCCAACAAATATAAAAAGATAATAAAACATCTAACACTAAAAACTTCCCTATACAGGACTGCCTTCAGTTGGCTTCTAAAAGTTGTGTATTTTGATGAGAAGGTGTTCCACAGGGTGGGCACCATTACCAAGAAGGCCCTGTGCCTGGTTCTCTGTAACTTCACTTCTTGCAGTGAGGAAACCGCCAGAAGGCCCTTGGAGCTGGACCTCAGTGTTCGGGCTGAACGACAGGGGTGGAGATGCTCCTTCAGGTATACAGAGCCAAGGCCGTTTAGAGCTTTACAGGTCAGCAGCAATGCTTTGAATTTTGTTCATAAACGTACTGGGAGCCAGTGAAGATCCTTTAGGACTGGTGTTAAATGGTTTCAGCAGCCGCTCCCAGTCACCAGCAATGGCGTAGATGTACGCATCTCCCTAGGGAGGTAGTTTCAAGGTTGTGGGGCTGACACAGCAAAGGCCCTTCCTCTGGTTTTAAATAAATAAAAGAGCGCTCATCTAGGCCCCATGACATTGTGGGATGTGTCTGTTGCCATTGCCAATAGGCATGTACTGTATATCACTAGTCACAAGCATCACCTTCCTATTCACAATCACTCCATTGCACGGAATGTGAGTGATTTTAATCCCCCGAAAGGTATGTAGAAGTCCTCTAATGAATTGCTATCCTTCGCAGAAAATGTGAATAATTTGGATAGTGGGGAAGGAGCGCTGTGCATTTATGGGATATTATAGACATCACTGACAGCCAGTTAGAAAGTTCTACTTGTGTCATTTCATAATACAGAAGAAAGACTATTTCAACACTCCTGGCATCAAAGAACGTGTGTCACAGAGATTTGCACAGAAATGGGTTGATTAATTTTTAATGGATTAGGCCATAAAAAAAGTTTCCTTATGGAAATTAGAGTGAGAATTGTGGCAATAACCAATGGGTTAATAAAGAGATTTCCAGAAAGCCGAATGTGTGGGACTGCTAAGTAACAGCAATCGGTTACAAAGGTCCATTATGTACGCTTTAAACCCCAGTTTATTTGCGTTTCTAGAAAGCATCCCCGTTAATATTCCCCTTTCCTTCCTCGGCGTCTTCATTCATAATTACCAAACTACAAATCAAGCAAAGAAACCAGTGAGTCGCAGCATTTATGAAAGGTTCTGGACAGTATAGTAAAGGGAAGCTACACAATTCACAGGGCTGTAGCCGATGTTACCTTTTTAAAGGTTCTCGTTGATTGAAAAGTGAAATAGCTACAATTCTATAGTAACTTAACTGAGAATAAACCTCATAGGACATAGTGAGCCCTACTTCTGAGATGATATCCGGCGCTAACACGTAGTAAGTACATTCTCCATATAATGTGGTGGAGAAGCAGCATAGCCTTCTGACCTGCAACATGGACATATTGTCATGGGAGAGGAAGACAGTCCATGCAGAGGCCTCAAGTGATGCCTGATGGTGTACATACATGTGTGAATCAGATGGAGGTTAAATGGAATTTCTCCTTAAAATGAATGGGGTAAATATATATATAAAGGTAAAGGGGCCCCTGACCATCAGGTCCAGTCGTGTCCGACTCTGGGGTTGCAGCGCTCATCTCGCTCTATAGGCCAAGGGAGCCGGCGTTTGTCCGCAGACAGCTTCCGGGTCATGTGGCCAGCATGACAAAGCTGCTTCTGGCAAACCAGAGCAGCGCACGGAAACGCCGTTTACCTTCCCGCCGGAGCGGTCCCTATTTATCTACTTGCACTTTGATGTGCTTTCGAACTGCTAGGTTGGCAGGATATATATATATACAGATGTCATAATCATAATCATGCTAAACAGAGACGCTGTATCCCTGAGTACTACGGTAGATGTTGGGGGAAGGGCATGTGAGGTAGCTATCTCCATCAAGAGGATTCTGATGAGTCATGGCTAGACACAAAGTGCTGAACTATATCGACCCCTTGCCCAATCCAGGCTGGATCATTTGAGAGCCAGTTGAGTGGAGTGTCATATTGGGATTGGAGAAACCCAATTTCAAATCAGCCATCAAACTCATTGGGTGATCTTGTGCCTGCCACCTTCTCTTTCTCTCAGCCTAACCTATTTCACGGGGTTATCGAGAGGAGAAGGAGGGATGCTACCTTGAATTCCTGAGAAAGAAGAAGCTACATAAATCAATAAGTAGTTCTTATGCTCTTAAGCACCCACAGACTTCAATCTTAATCAAATTCAACTGGCAATCCTCAGGATGCGCTAGCTTTAAAATAGTTTTGTGCTTTAAAATATTTACTCTCTGAGCCTAAAAACAACTTCTCTGTTAGTCTCCTGTCATATGGATCTGGGGTTTATTATACTACTCAAAGACAGCTTGGTGAATTTCTCATAATGTTGTTTCCGATGATCAAGGGAATGCCAGCAAGGAATCCAAGCTCATGCTAATTGATCTAACTGGTATGAATTTTCATGGTGTTTTCCCATTCCATGTGAAGATAGCTTCCTCCTTCAAGAGCTAAACACATAACAATGCAGAGCTAAAATGGAAATAAAATGTAGGTTAAATGTACACAGAAGCCTATAAACAAAACTAAGGGTAATAAATGTTAGGAAGCCATCAGTAAGGACATTTGCCACATCCCAACTGGCCTCATGCCAGCAGCCAGCTGGGTTGGACACACTGCTAAAGCTTGAAGATGTGCAGAAGGCTTGTCACAGTCCTATTCCCTAGATCCTCTCCTACTTTCCAATGAAAGAGGTGCTTGGTGGCAATGGACAAACCATGCCACAAGATGTAGCCTTATTAGCTACTAAGGGTTCTTAAATTGTGCCCAGGCAGGGACAGAGACAGTCAATAACGACACCGGGGTTGAATCCAGAGAAAGAATTTAATTCTTAAATATTTAAGAGACTCTTGGTGGTCAAGCTCCATGACAAGAGTAAGAAACACAAATTTGCAAACATTCTTATACACTGCTTGGGTTCCTTCCCCCTCCTCTGTAAATGTGCGTACGCAAGGGGGGTCACAAGTACATATAAGGAAGATCCGTGTCCGGTCCTGTGCATAAAAACACATAAACACATGCTGACTCATGCTGCCCCGGTAGCATCCTCATGCAGCCTTGAGTAAGACTATGCATCAAGGATAGCAGCTTCCAGCGTCAAGCTCATCCACTGACAAGCCCCTCTTTGTGTTCCAGACAAGGCCAGCTCTTAGCCTTGATAGAAAGCTGGGCATTCTGTCTGGCTTACATTACCCTTTGGCACACAGAGAGAGGCAAAGAAAAAAGCATTTTAAGCAAGACATCCCAGGGATATGGGGGGGGGGCTAAGCCATACAATCAGACTTCATACAATGCAAGCAATGCAAACTATAGGATCAGATCAGATCAGATCCAGCTCAATAATACAATTAGCAATTCTCTCTCCACAAAGAGAATTCGCCTCAGCTCTCTTCTCTCCCATTGGGCATATCATCTATGAGGAAATGGTTGACCACCATAGAGAGGCTGGTAGGGCAGTCTCGTCCTTTTCAGATTGGAAAGCAGGAAGTGAAAGGCAACTCTCTGGAACTCCTTTTGGTCTGTCCACCACCAATCTACTTTATGGGGGCAAAGGAAGAGAGGATGGGCAGCAGTAGAACAGCAGCGGCCAGTGGGGCACAGTGAGAAGCAAGAAATGGCCCACCATAGCAGGAAGGAGGCCCACTGACACCATTATTCCCAATGGCTTGTAAAATCTGAGGGAGCCCTGAAACCAAAGCAGGTGGCAGCTGACTCTGGCATACCAGAGAGACCTGAGGAAGGAAGAGGAGGAGGAGGAGGAGGAGGAGGAGGAGGAGGAGGAGGAGGAGGAAGAGGAGGAGGAGGAGGATTACTTATAACCCACCCATCTGACTGGGTTGTCCCAGCCACTCTGGGCAGCTTCCAACAGAATATAGAAGAACATAATGAAATATTAAACATTAAAAACTTCATGATACAGGGCTGCCTCCAGATGTCTTCTGAAAGTCATATAATTCTTTATCTCTTTGACATCTGATGGGAGGGTGTCCCACAATTTGGGAGCCACTGCTGAGGTTGTTTAATGCAGGGATGAGGGCCTGCAACTCTCCTGATGTTGTTGGACTGACTCCAGCTCCCATCAACCTCAGCCAGCATAACTAATGGTTGGGGATTATGGGAGCTGGAATCCAACAACATCTGGAGAACCACAGGTTCCCCATCCTTGACCTTCTGAGACTGGTTTGAGCAGTCACACAGCAACATTCATCCAGGAGGTGAAAGCTTATTGCTAACTCAACCGGACTGGACCAAGATCCTGTTTCACCATCTTCAGCAATAACCTTGACAGTTGTGCCGCTACAGCCAGCACACACTGCAGCCAACTTCCAGGTGTGCCTGTGATTTTATGGAGGTTGAAGACTTCCATACACAGACAAAGGGGAAACATATTAGTGCAGTGCAGCAGGATTGTGGTCTGTACCCATTCGTCACATAGTAAAATCAAGACTATGGAGGATATCAAATATGCTGAATGCAGATGAGATCAGCACTTGCAGCAACTGCTACTTTAGATTCAACTATCTTTGCTGCCAACAGTAAAATAATTTTTGATATGGCAAACTTGCCATTTTTTATTTCACAATTATTCTCTATAGTCAGCTGATGACTTCTGTTTAACGGTATTTCTAACCACAGGCGGGGGAAAGATTTATTTGACCTACCTATATGCCTTGAAATATGTATTTAGCACAGCTGTTCTTTTGTGTTCAAACTCATCACCAAACACCAGCTTAAATGTAACCCACCATTGATCTGCAGTAAGTGGAAACAAAATCTCTCCTTAATTAGTATCATCCAATCACTTTTTTACATTTCTACCGAACACACACTGTGAACTGTTTAATGGACTATTATTTAGAAAAGTGGAAAAGGGGCTCGGATGCACACACACACTGCTAGTGAAAATAAAAACTCACCGTGCCAATGAAAAATGTGTTGCAAAATAATGGGGGGAGAAAGATGTTTCGTTAAGATGGGCTTCGCTGGCATTTTACTGTATAGATGAACAGCGCTCCAATTACTGCCAACAATGGAGAAAGAGATAGAGAGATATAGATTCATTACTTTCAACATCCTTAACTGTCTACCACTGAATTCACTTATCTGCTCCCTTTTTTCTACAGGACCCGAGCAGGGAGGGGGGAAGAGGAATAAACAAAGAACTGAGTAGAGTGAATGTGTCACAAATTACCACAAACACACTGTGACTCAATGCACTTTTCATTTCTCTCCTCATTAACTGTGTCTTGCTCAAAATGAGAGACTGGGTCTAAACATAATCAAGTCCCACAGATAACAATTGACTTGACTGCTGGGGCAGTCATCACCTTCTAGCTACTGGGAAATAAATTTAGAAATAAAATGAGTTAAAATAAAATTCACTCTGCTCTCTTTTCTGTGCTCAGATAATTTGAAGGCCATCACGGCCTACAGAAACAATCCATCTCGCACTGAAAAGGAAGGCAGCCTGTGCCAGTACCAATAAGGCATGTCTTTAGTGTTATCAAGAGTAAGTATAATTACACAGTGGAAAGGCCATCAAAGTGTCTTGGGCTTCTGGTATTTTTTTTTCCTGAGGTCTTCATCAATACGGATGTCTGAATGAAAAGAAAAAGTGGGGGGCAGGGGGAGAAATATCCTCCAGTTGGTCTGAGTGACCTGCAATCTAGTAAAGCACATTATAATTTGAGAGCAGGAGAGAGATTCAATAAAGAGAGAGAGAGAGAGAAGTATCTACTATATCCTACTTTAAAACAGGAGGGATTAATTTTGAAAATCGTCGTGAATGTTCTTGTGGGGCTGCTTTTTCAACGCAGCAGTTTCTTGATGGAGCAGCCAAAGGGCTTGTTGGTGATGGCATTGGCACTAGCCATTTGATTCCTGCCCCCCCCCCCCCACTATACAACACACACACTTGGTGGCTCTAAATAGTGGCTCCCTTCTGCAAGACTGAAGTCAACCAGCTGGTAAACTAATAACCCAAACAAAGTTCCATTTCTTCCCGTGAAACCAAGGATATCCAAACTTACATGTCTGTTTTTTTTAAGTTACAGTGGTACCTCGAGTTACAAACGCCTCAAGTTACAAACGCTTCAGGTTACAAACTCCGCTAACCTGGAAGAGTGACCTCGAGTTGAGAACTTTGCCCCAGGAAGAGAACGGAAATCGTGTGCCAGCGGCGCAGCGGCAGCAAGAGGCCCCCATTAGCGAAAGCACGCCTCTAGTTAAGAACAGTTTCAGGTTAAGAACGGACCTCCGGAACTAATTAAGATCGTAACTAGAGGTACCACTGTACTGGCAATTAGTTCTTATTTAAGGTTTTGCAGCATCTTCCTCAAGAGCGCTGGCATTAATAGAATGCCTAGGTCTACTTCTACCACGAGTCCACCTCAAACAATGCCCAGTTCATTTGATACTAACAATTCTTGTCGTTAGAGGAACATGGCTGGAAATGTGTAACAGTGGAAGTAGTTTGCCCAGAATGTGGGCCAGTTAGGTTGCAACACAAAACACAGGAACAAGGAGGCATATAGCACTAAATGAGAGTTCTTGTCTATGCTATAAGTTACAAGAACTACCATAACTCTTCCCCTACCCTCATTGGGAATAATTTGTGGTCACTGCTGTAACCATACCTGCCAAGTTGCTGTCCGAGAAATAAGGGACCGGGCTGGAAGTAGCAGACCAGAAGTAGCGCTTCCGCGATTTTGGAACTGGGCGGAGCATGCTCAGAAGTGACTTTTGATGCTGCTTTGCCCAGTTCCAAAATGGCCACCATGCCAGAAGTCGCACTGCAGCCATTTTGGAACTGGGCAGAGCAGCATCAAAAGTCGCTTCTGAGCATGCTCTGCCCAGTTCCAAAATGGCCGCCACGCCAGAATAAACCGGGGAAAAACAAAAAAATCCGTTTTTCCAGCTAAGACAGCTGGGAAAACAGGGATTTCCCGGAGAATACGGGAGACTTGGCAGCTATGGCTGTAACTAATCTTCGTATTATCTAGGTGTATATTCCCTGTTTTAGCTAAGGTTCTTCAAGTAAGCAAGGGTTAGGATTACTAGGACCTATGGTTAAAAATTATGAACAAGAATTGTAGTTTTATAGACTGTGTAAAAACTCAAAAGTTATGCTTGCACATTAATATTTCCTGCAATGTAGTAATTTTCTTCGATAGGTTTTTGCTGAAATTTGTAGAAAGCATGATTTGCACAAGGCATGAATGTTGCCGTTCTGGCAATCTCAAATCGTGCCCTACAATTTCCTTACCAAAATCTGGCATTCTGTTGGTGTGAATCTTTTCCACATATGCCCTAAGCCAAGATGCCTCAGTGAGATGACATTTAACATAAGCAAACATGATTTTTGAGGGTGGTGATGGTGGTTAAACGACAGTCTCACAGTTTACTACCAAACTGTCTGCAGGTTTAATGCTAAAATCTCTTTATGTGTAGCATGTATTCCAGTTTTCCAGGGGAAGCATTGAAAAAGCATGCACACCATCCCTCTGGGACCAAAATGATGTTGAACAATAGAGAAGGCAGCGGTTTACTGGAGCATGCACGAATTTGGGAGAATTTCAATCTGGCCAATAGATTGCCTACAAACATGGATCCCTTGCTCGCATCCCAGAAAACAGAAAGTCAAGACAATTCTTCCAGTGAGCTTCAGACCTGACTTGTTCTTAGCTCTAGTCATCATAATACTTCACCAAAAGGAAGAGGATATTGCTGTTGTTGTTGTTTAAAATCTTTCCCCCTTTTTGTAAACCGCTTCGAGGCTGTTGTTGTTTCAGTCAAGCAGTGTAGAAATTTTATGAAATAAACAAACAAATAAATAACGTGAAAATAAATTCCATGTGGAAACTGAGTGTGCAGGAAGGGTTCCTGGAGAAATGAAAGAATGCAGGATGAAATAATGTGGCTTCCAAGGTATTGTTGCAAGTTTAAGCATTCAAAATGATTCTTGATGCTTTGAAGTCAAGGGCAATTAAGAACCGTGTGTGTGTGTGCGTGCGCTTTTAAAGGCAATATCCTAATTTCTACATTTAGTAATTGCAATTTCCAGCAGGAAAAAAGTGCTTATGTAGAGCAGTGACTTTTTAAACATTCTGTTAAAATAAAAAGAAACCCTCAACTTTCTAAACAATGCTAAGCTAATTGCATAAAGTTTGACTTTCCATCCCCTATGTTCTAAATCTGATACTACGGCTGCAATTCTGTACTCACTTGCCTGGGATAGAGTAAATCCAATTGACCTCCATGGGACTCGCTTTTGAGTGCACTAAAGTACATTTTGGTGCATTTTAAGTTGAGGTAAAACATCCGTTTTCAGCACATGTTCCAAATGTCTCTTATTTTCAAGGATACCCCTGACCTGAACCAATTTCCTTAAGTTTTCCCTGCTTTTAATTGTGCTTTTGTAGGTGCTCACCCCTGGGTGACTGCTACACAGTTTATTTGGGGACTATTGTACATTCATACTATATGAAGTCTCCTCAGGAAATCAAGTCACCAGCACTTTATTAATATAACCTATAACTCTTCTAACTGATCCTGCTGCCCATTTTAAGGTGATTTATTGCATCCAAGCTTTGCCAAGTGCCCATTGATTATGTTGTATGATTGGGATCAGCAGTTCTGGTTAGTCTAAATGCATACTCTTCATCTGTCCTTATACACCAGGGCAGGGACAGCCCCTCTTTCCCCGCTTCCTGTCCTTGATAAATCACGGCTCCAATTCTGTCCCTAACGTTGCGTCTCCTGAGGGCAGATTTTGAAAACGCCTTGTTGAACAGAGTCGGTGAGATGCTTGCTTCTTTCCTAGCTATGCAATGTCAAGAGATAACTTTGCACTTTTCAGTGCGATTTAGATACGAGCGCATTTTGAAACCTATCCCAATGTTGCCAGGAGTCCTGGTTCTATGGAGAGGCTTGGCTCCAGATCAATCAAAGGTCCACCTGGAGCCAAGCCTCTCCATAGACCCAGGACTCCTGGCAACATTGGGATAGGTCTCAAAATGCACTGGTACTAGGGGGAGGGACAAACCAGCACAGGGCCATCTTAAGCATGTCGGGCGCCTGGGCGCCATGGTGTGGAGATTGCTCCGGCGCCCCCGCCCCATTTCTTGCCGCCGCTGGTGGGCGGGCACAGCGCGGCTGCTGCGCGGCTGCTGCGCGGCACCCCCTGGCAGCCCGGCGCCCTGGCGCCCCGCGCCACCCATCCTTCCCCTAGAGCATGCTTGCAGAATGCACTGGTTGCCCTCAAATAATGGACATTTACAGAACATTGTAATGTTGATATGAAAATCAAGGTGCACAGGAAGACATACTGAGCTAGGCCTGATTTGGGAGGTCTTCTGTGAAAATGTCCATGTCAGTTTCTCTCAGTTTCTCATTTTTCCAATCTCAAATTCAGTTCGCCACATTTTTGGAGGAAATCACATTAAAAAAAACCCCCACAAAACACCTTGCGAAAATTCATAAGCATTTCAGGGCAAATTTCTCCAAATATACTCTATCTATGTATGTATCTATCTATCATCTATCTATCTATCTATCTATCTATCTATCTATCTATCTATCTATCTATCTATCATCTATCTATATCTATATCTATCTATCTATCTATCTGACATTTTGAATGACGTACATATTTTTTAAAGAACTTTCTCTAATATCATACATTTTGTATGTTATTTTCACCAATCCATGCACACTTTCCCCCAACACATGCAATTTTGTATACCTTGGGTGTCTAAATTCGGAGAAGTGTGGCTTTAGAAGGTTAGTGTTATTGGTTCACATATTGATTTGAACAGGGCAAATTATAATGTTTCTCATTAAACAAAATTAAAATTTCCTATCTCTAGAGCTCATATGCTACTCAGGTAGACAAACACTGAATTCCTAATTCCTACCTCACTACACCATTAAGAGAAAATATCAGTCCTACCTAGGAAACTCCTCATTGCTTTGATCTGGGACATGGGGAGAGAGTAGAAACCCTGGATACCTGTGTCTTATCTGTCACTGACTTCCTTAAAATTATTTTCTGCTAAGTTTCCATCATTACTGTCCCTTTTTCCCCACCATGCACACAAGCGTGCCTTGTTGTTGAGATCTGTGAGCAGTGATAAGTCTTTTTCAGTTGTCTCACCTGGATAAGAGGAGACAGAGAGGAGATACGATAGCCATCTTCAAATATCTAAAGGACTGTGGAATATAGAGCAAGCTTGTTATCGCCTGTATCCAAGGGTGGGACCTTCAGGAGGCAAGAGCTGTTCACCAGCAGAATGGACTCACTCGAGAGGTTGTGGACTCTCCTTCATGGGATGTTTTTAAGCAGAGTTTGGATGGCCATTTGTCAGGGATGCTTTAGCTGAGATGCTTGCATTGCAGGGGGTTGGACTAGATGACCCCTGGGGTCTCTTCCAACTCTACAATTCTATATTCTAATCCTGGAGAGGAGCTGTCAGAGGAGAGAGTTGACTATTTGCAGTGCCACATGATAATCCTTTAATTCTTCCAGGCTTTTTAAAAAAGTTGAGTTTTATATTGTCTATTTTCTGTTGCTCTTACTGTCTTAATGTTGGTTTCTGTATCTACTGTTGATTTACTGCTTACATTTTGTTAGCTGCTATGAGAGGTATTTTACCTTAAAAGCAACATAAAGATTCATAGGAGAAGGAAGACATGGGATTGATGTGTTGCTGTTGTTATATTATTATTGTGTTTATTATTATTATTATGTGTTAGTCACTAGTTACACAAAAAGGTTTTCAAGAAATTTCAGCACATTTAAAACCATAAGCACATTTACAAAAAAAACACTTGCCATTCATACAAAAAATACACACAATGCAATTACCCAATAAGAGCATCAGAAAGTGGATGCTGTCGCAGGTACATCAGGTTCTCTCAGAAGAGGAGGGAAATATTCACGCCCCACCCCCTGCCTCCAGCTTTTTCAGAAGCAGAGAGAGAAGCAGACACAGAAGCTGAATAGCTTAGAGAGGAGCTACCCAGCTACGAGACAATGACAGGGGAACCAGAAGGGAGGGGGCAGCTAGGAGAGATGTCAATCGAGAGTATGAGGAACCCCCCCTCTCCCCGGACTCGGAGGTCTGAACGTATCAGAGAACAAAGGAGGCGGAGGGAGGGAGGGACTTCCTGTTGGCGCCTTTCTTGCTGCGGAAGTCGGAAGCAGGGTTTAGAGTAGACAACTGCCCTCCTTGCAGAGAGATGTGCATTTGTGATCGCAACATGAAACCGTAATAAAAGGACCATAAATCTATCAACTGCTCGTTAATTCCTATCTGTGAAGCTGCCAAAGGGAGAGGAGGACTCTCCAAGCTTGACATTACATGACTTTGCTGATATACGCAATAGCCAGGAACATAACCCCAATGTAAGATGAGATCCACCTGTACATCAAAAGCCTTCTTGGCGAGTCTAGACTCACATTGATGTAGGATAGATGACTCATGTATAGATCTTGTCTCCACATATTTTAGTAAGGAGAGTTAGTATTATATTATTTTTGGCAAGTGAGCCATCCAACAAACCCGATAGTTTCCCCTCTTTATCTGCACCTGGATACATCACAGCTTATTTCCTTTACTGCTGGTGACTTGGTGAATCACCACACAATATGGCCTCTTATACACTTCACTGGATATAGTAAGTGCAAAGGCCCCCCCCCCACATTTGCGTAATGCAATATTCAAGACAAAGAGGTCTGATTTGTATGTCCCCCCCCCAAAGCTTTAGAAAGTAGGAAGAGGAAGCTGAGGATCAAAATATATTAATTTCTATAACATGAGTTTTCAGATGTTGAAAAAAAAGAAGATAAGGAGAAAGGGTACAAGTAAAGATTAGATGGGTTGCAGAGTAAAGAATAGAAGAATAAGGAGCGAGATTTTAAAAGACAAATCAGAAAATAGGCTGTCACAACCTGAGAGGTAAAATAAGGTAATTACAGCGTGTCTTTTCCTTCAGTTCTCCCATGCTTTTCTTCATCTTCCCACTCTTCTTTTACTCTTTTTACTTTGTAAACAATGCATTTTTGGTAGTGAGAGTTCAGAAAATCAAAACCAGGCTACTTTTCTGTTTCAAAAATGCTATAAAATAGACATCGGGTTGTATCCAGTGGTTGCAGGAGCAGAAGGAAGCTCTCAAAGCTTATGTCTCTTTTCCTAGCCTCCATCATTCTGCTCTCACAGAAAAAAACCTCTCAGAAAGTTCAGGGTCTCTACTGAACTGTGAGGACTGCATGAGTTTCAGTTAGATGGAGGCAGTGCCCAATAGGAGGTGGATGGATGTTCCATCTGTGGCGCTTCGGCTGGTGCTAGAGCCCTCTGCCTGATTCTGGTGGTTCTCCCATCCTGCTGCAACCCTGCATAGCACAGCCACCACTGTCCAGGTTCCCCATCAATGCCCCGAGGAGGGTTTTTGGAAGCCCATTGCTCTGCAGGAGAGTGAAAGGAAGACAGAGATCAGTTGTGCAAGGTACTTTCTGCTCACACAACCACTTGATTCCTTTTCTCTAACTTACAACTCCTCAGACTGCAGTATGCGAAACTAGCAGGGAACTAATATATCTGCAAAAATAATGCTAACCTGACTACAGGTGCGTCTCACCAATATTCCTATAACATTTATTGCAAATCTCACATCCTTACATTTGGTCAAAACTTTTTTCCTTTTCGTCAAACGCGTGGCTCTGTTTTGCCAACAAAACATGCGGAAAGAGAAGGCTCCATTCACATTCATCTGTGGGGGATTCAGCAATTAAATCAATTTGATTAACCAAAGACCCATTCTGCTGTGTATTTACATACTGTAATTACGAATTGGCAAATAGCGGAAAAAGTGGGGGAACGAGAATGTTGTACTGACAGTGGTTTGAAGGAAGGAAAAAGAACTTGCTATTTTAGCATCCCAAAATGGGAAAAGTGGACAACGATAGGTTTTCAAACACTCATGTTTGTTTGTTTGTTTGTTTGACTTCTTTTTTTCACTCATAGGCTCTTGCAGCATTTTATCAGAATTAAAAATAGCAATTTAAACAGTAAAATGCCACCATCCAACAAAATACCCAGTAAACTACCCTCAGGCAGCTGTCACCTGCCTGCTTTCTTATTTGCAACCAGACTGGGGGTGCCACTGCCTGTCTACTTTCTTTCTGTCGGTTTCAGTGTTGCCCTTGGAGACCTTAGCCAGTGAGGAAAACGGGGACAAAACTAGACTGAGTAGGCTCTGTTTGAATTTTGCTCTGTCTCCACCTACTGTTGGACCTCCTGCCATCTGCCCTAACAATCCCAATGGCACCAGCCACGACTGCCAGCAATCAATACAACGTGCCAAGCTAGCGTAGTTCACCTTGTTGATACCCAAGTGAGTGAGCAGCAACAACAGCAACAACAACAACAATTTATTATTCATACCCCGCCCATCTGGCTGGATTTCCCCAGCCACTCTGGGTGGCTTCCAACAGAAGTATTAAAATACAATAATCTATTAAACATTAAAAGCTTCCCTAAACAGGGCTGCCTTCAGATGTCCTCTAAAAGTCTGGTAGTTGTTTTTCTCTTTGACATCTGGTGGTAGGGCGTTCCACAGGGCGGGTGCCACTACCAAGAAGGCCCTCTGCCTGGTTCCCTGTAACTTGGCTTCTTGTAGCGAGGGAACTGCCGGAAGGCCCTCGGCGCTTGACCTCAGTTTCCGGGCACAACGATGGAGATGGAGATGCTCCTTCAGGTATACTGGACTGAGACTGTTTAGGGCTTTAAAGGTCAGCACCTTGAATTGTGCTCGGAAACGTACTGGGAGCCAATGTAGGTCTTTCAAGACCGGTGTTATGTGGTCTTGGCGGGCGCTCCCAGTCACCGGTCTAGCTGCCGCATTCTGGATTAATTGTAGTTTCTGTGTCACCTTCAAAGGTAGCCCCACATAGAGCGCATTGCAGTAGTCCAAGCGAGATATAATCATGGACTCCTTAGATCTCAGAGAATTCAGGGAGACAATGCCCGTTCATTGAGTTCTATAGGAGAGGCCCTTCTCTGTCTTCAAGGACAAAAGATACAGCTTTTTTTCTTTTTCTTTTTTGCAATGGCACCTCGGTTGTGGAACTCCCTCTGGAGGTACAGGTGGCATTATCATTGTGTAGCTTTTGTAACTAGCTGAAAACGTACCTCTTCTCCAAGGCTTTTGTGAGAAGCTGCTTTGATGTATCTGTTGTAAACCAGTACCGTGTTTCTCATATTCTAAGACACCGTCTTATATTTATTTTTCCTCAAAAAACAAAGCATGGCTTATTTTCAGGGGATGTCTTATTTTTTATTACGTATGGTACAGCAAGAAGCTTCGTCGGATCCGGCTCTGTCGGGCGGGGTGGGGGAAAGGCGAAGGAACGATCCTGCGCCTTTCCCCCACCACTGCCAAGCCGCATGCCGGCGACAAGCGGTGGCGGGGAAGACCCTCCCCCACCGCCGCATCTTGCCTGCCTCTCCCGGCACTGAACGCAACTTCGGAGACCTCCGAAGTTGCGTTCAGTACCGGCTTTTCACGGCCGGCTTTTCGCGGCAAGAAGCGGGGGTGGGGGAAGACCTTCCCACGCTACTGCGTCTTGCCTGCCTCCCCCGGCACTGAACGCAACTTCGGAGGTCTTCGGGGTGCAAAATAGATGTCGGAATTCACCATGAAGTTGTTACAGTAAATCCCTGGGTGACTCGGGTCAACCCTGAGCAGATGCCAGTGCCCCTGGTTCTGGTGTACAGTCATACCTCGGTTTAAGTACGCCTCGGTTTGAGTATTTTCAGTTTAAGTACTAGGCGGACCCGTCTGGAACGGATTAATCCACTTTTCATTAATTTCAATAGGAAAGTTCGCTTCAGGTTAAGTACGCTTCAGGTTAAATACTCCACGGACCGTCTGGAAAGGATTAATCCACTTTCCATTACTTTCAGTGGGAAAGTTCGCTTCAGGTTAAATACGCTTCAGGCTAAGTACAGACACCCGGAACCAATTGTGTTTGTAAACCGAGGTACCACTGTATTCAGATGGCACAACTCATGACTATCTCCCCCTGCCTCCAAACAAGTTCCCCTAATAGTCTAAACTTCACAAAAGGTTTAGTTTAAAACTCTTGGAGTTCTTTTGGGCGGATGAACAGGAGCTGAAAAAAAGCATAATAGAATTCATCAGGGCTTGGAGTCACCTTCTTGACAATTTGCTAAGGGTCAGATGGGGACGTTTTTGAACATGATACATAGAAACATAGATCTTTTCCCTGTCTCCATCATCAGCTTTCTCTTGTAAAATATAACATTGCTTTGCATCGCTTTTCTGCAAGCAGACAGCTCCAACCGCTTTGCCACCGTCCCAACGTTATGTAGTGAACAGATGACTAAATGTGACGTGATTTTGGATGGCGAATGCCAGAACTATGATGGCACTATTTATCATGAGCCAATAACAGTTCTGTTACAGCTGCAAGGAGCTAAATGTTTCGACAATGTATTAAACCCCAGTCATCACAAGCTGAAACATGGTCGAGAAAGAACATCCTTCATTCCTCATGCTATTATCGCCATCCCCATGTGTGATTTGCCAAATATAAAAAATAGCAACCTTTTTCTTTTGGAGCTGAGCTGAAATTTCCCAGAAAAATAATTTTTGAATGAAAACGTCTGAAATTTTTATTTTTCTCACCCAAGGCCACTTTGCAGAATTTTCTCTTAATATCTTCCACCATATTCTCTCTCTCTCTCTCTCTCTCTCTCTCTCTCTCTCTCTCTCTCTCTCTCTCTCTCCCTCTCCCTCTCCCTCTCCCTCTCTCCCTCTCTCCCTCCCTCCCTCCCTCCCTCTCTCTCTCCCTCCCTCCCTCCCTCTCCCTCCCTCCCTCCCTCCCTCTCCCTCTCTCTCTCCCTCCCTCCCTCCCCCTCTCCCTCTCCCTCTCCCTCTCCCCACCCCCTCTCTCTGTGTGGTGACTCCCTCCCAACATTGCCCTGAAACAATGTCTGGGGCATTGCGCCTAATGGTGGTTCAGCTGCCCACACAGTTGCTGATGTTAACACTTGCACCAAAAATATTAGGAGTAAAGAAGGAAGCTGTGCTACTGTCACTGCGAACAGTGAGCCCCACTGTCCACCCAATACATTTTAGGAAAACTTCTCTTCCTCTGGAGAAATTTGGTGACAAGATTGCCCCAATTTCTCTGTTATTTTTGCTGGCATGACAAAAATGGAGGCATGTCAAGCTCTTGGCATTGTATTGAACTTGATGTATTCCTTGTGGTTCTTGTTCACCTGCTATTTTCACAGGGGAGACCAACCATGAGTCCGTGGATTCCTTCTTAAAGGAATACCCAATGCATAGGGATGGCTAGGCATCCTGCCACCCCTATCCACCTGAACCAGAGCCTATCTGCAACCTTACAAGTTGTGACGATTTGCTACATGGCAGGCGAAACCCAAATGGCACCAGCCAATCAGCCAAGTGGGGGAAATTCCTGCCGTACCCCTGTCCCAATGACAGGCGACACACGAAGGCATAGCAAGGTCAAGCGCAAGTCCTAAATATAGGGAGAGGTGGGTGGGTGTTCCGATGCACAGAGCCTGAAAGAGGAAGCTCAGGGACACTTGCATTGGCTTAAATAGGGTCCCTCGGTCGCTTCGACTGATGTCCCTCTGGCCCAATTGCACCCAGGATCGAGGGACCACCAATAGCCGCTCCAATGT
The DNA here is from genome assembly GCF_963506605.1 of Zootoca vivipara. Classification (NCBI taxonomy): domain Eukaryota; kingdom Metazoa; phylum Chordata; class Lepidosauria; order Squamata; family Lacertidae; genus Zootoca; species Zootoca vivipara. The sequence continues at coordinate 27,689,757 of NC_083279.1, read as the reverse complement.
TCCCACCCACAACACAGGGTCTGGTTGCCAGGTCCCACCGCAACACGTGCCCTCTTGTTAGGAAGGACATGATGTATTATATCTTCCAATTATCTTCTATGTTTAAGATTGTACTCAGTAGGATTGCTTTCCAGCTTTCTTCTCTGTCTCCACTAAAAACACCACCCTCCACGGTTTTGACCAGACACGCGGACTTGATACAACCTGTCTTTCTGTCCTTATGTTCCAGGTGTGATGTTCACTACCTCTGCTGCATTAAAGGTCTTTGGGAAGTTAAACAGCTCTTCCGTTTACTCCCTGAATGCTTTTTAGGCCCAGTTCTTCCACCGGAACAAATATGCACAGCCACCTCTCCCCTTCAAATCCCTCCACAAACACCACCTTTTCTGTGATGCTTATGTCTTTATCCCTGATAGTCTTTTATCTGCAGCCAAAGCAAGGCCTATGCACACACAACATTTGTTCACGTTGGTCACAGAGCCTAGGGAGAAAGTCTTTACCTGCTTAGGATGGGGCTGTGACTAACAGTCCTAGAACCCAAAGGTGGAAAATGAAGAGATTCCCATAATTTTCCTCAGAGGCCTCAAGGCCTGGATACATACCAGAAGACATCATTGGATTAACCCCCAAGTCTGGTGTCTGACTGAGAATTAATTCAGGATCCATTCCTGCCTGGACTGAAGAGAATTTGCCTATCCTTACTTCTCCAACATAAGACAATTTTTATTGAATGCCAAACCTCTCTTCCACATTTATTAGGCAGGAGTCTCAGGACTGAGGCGGAATTTGGAAGTGAACAACAGGGCATCAGGAAGAATCTGCTTAACCCTTTTCCTCCAGCATTTCCTGCAGCTGCTTTCTAACCAATCTCTTATGCCGTGGAGAAAAACGGCCATTTAAGCAGTAGATTTTGAGCTACCTGGGGGCGGGGCTGGAGCCAAGGAAATCCAGGAAGAGAAGTGTGAAGTTGCCTTTCATTCTGACAGTGATTACGCTCCTCATTTGAACTTCCAGCAGGTGCTTACAGCAGCAGCAACGGCAAAATCCAGAATGCTGCAGGAGGATTTGCAGAGCACCCTAGGACGCGTTGTTTGGGGGGCAGCGTCTACCCCTCGTTGAAGGCTAACAAACGCGAAGCACCCTCTTGCAAGATAAATCTCCCATAAGGGCTAAAGCAGCACATGCAAACATCATGCCAAGCCGGGTGGCAACACCACCTGCGCACAGTGCTCCAAAACTGCCACAGACAACATTCAAAACCAGCTGGAATGTTAATGTTTCAATTAGATCATCATAGGCGTGCGTTAAAACCGAAAACACTATTTATTTATTCAAATGGCACTACATGAAATTTTCTGTTTTAATATTTGTTTGTTGTGCAATAAGATACAATGAACTGTTGACTTACTTATTTAGAGCTTATTTATGCACGCCTTTGGTTGAGATGGGTTTATTTTAGGCTTTGCAAAATAAATCGGATCCGCGTGGCCCCCCCCCCTTTGCACCCAGAGTATAGAGAGGACTGAAGTGCAATAAGCTTGATCACATGCTGCCAAATTGTAAACTTTAGAACAATTCTGATGGGGTGAGTCTCATTCTCTCCAGCTGCTGCTCCCTGCTTTGCATGTCCTTCTGCTTTCATGGCTTTTAACAGTGTGGCCGTTTCCACCATATTCGGGTCACACATACACAGTCCATGTCTACTCTATGAAAAGAAACACAGGAAAGCATGGGAAAGAGCTCGGTGGCAGAGTATGGAGATGATATCAAGTTCAGCGCCCAGCATTGCCAAGTAGGGCTAGGGAAGACTCATGCCTAAAGTCCTTATCCCAGTGGCCTTCAACCTTGGGTTCCAGATCGTGTTGGTCTACGACTCCCACCACTACGGATCCTGACCATTGGCAAGCTGGCTGAAGATAACTGGAGTTGTAGTCCAATAACGTCTGGAGACGCAAGATTGAAGAACAGAGGTGTAGACAGTATTGAGCCAAGAAGACCAATGAGTCCATATAAGGCAGCCTCCTATGTTCCTAAAGCAAACAACAGGTGGTATCCTGACCCAACAACAAGTACCTGCACCAGCAGGTAAGGCCACACAGTGTGAATGGGAACTCGAGCTTCTAGAATCTTTACCATATTTTGGTCCACGCCATCCAACTGTCCCTCAGTCGTTGTCAGAGGGTTGTCGTGGCTATTCTAGAGTAACTCCGCTTGAGTCCAGTTTGTCTTTAAAGACTTTTATTGTGCATAGTATTTACAGTGCAGGGATAGCTTAAAACATGACCTCTCAGTCCGAACCAGAATCCGGCAATGGCGTACATCTGTTTCTACGCCAGCAAAGTAGTCGGGGAACCCCAAAACGCCTCCCCCTTGACCTGCGTCACGGTGCTCTCCTTAACTCTTGCGCCGGAAGGAGCGATGCCCTCTCAGCCTCCTCCTGCTCAAGGGGGTGGAAGGGCTCTCCAGCATCCTTGAGCCCTTGCCTACATCTCTCCTACCCTGAGCTTTCCCATCCTTCCGCACACTGGCTGCTCTCTCCCTCTGAGTCTCGCCCTCCCCCCCCCGGCTGTTTCAGACCCACTGCTGCTCCCTGTGCTTGGCGAGGTGGACATTAGGATGATGGGGGCTGGCTCCCTGTAGGGAGTCACCCTTACAGTCGTCCTCCCAGGGAGCTTGCTTCCTAACTCAAAAGAGCACAGTCTCCCTCACACCCCCAAATTTAGGTTCCTCCCTGCATTTCTTTCCAAAGCAAAACTCTGTCCGTGTCATTTTTCACCATAGGGACCCCCCTCCCCTTCTCCTTTGTGCCTGGCAACTCTGTTTCTATTTTCAATACTTAGGCTAAAACAGAAATATTCTCTCTCTCTTACTTCTTTCTTTGTGACATTTTTGTATCCCATCTTTAAGAATATTTTCCTTCCGCCACAGTGTATCTCTCAAAAAGAATAATTATACAATATCTAACAATATACAGTGTCAAAAACTGCGTACACATCAAAATACACATCAAAAGCACATCAGCAGAAATAAAAGAGTCAGCAAGAAGAATAGCAGTGATCAACAGCGTTTCGAAAACTCAAAATTACACCATATTGGTTCGAATGTAAGTGGTTCCCAAATATAGGTCGCACCCCTAAAATTAGATGTCTTTGAAAAATATATATACAATAAATGTCTGGCACCATCTGGTGCTTTTTACAATCTAAAAAAAATACATAAAACCTCCAGATTAGCTGCACATTGAGTATCTCACTGGGCCACTAGTGCTACCTGTTGAGAACTGGGTGAGTCTACCAAAGGGCACTGAAGTTGCACACCTTTTCCAACTAAGAAGGCAACCGCTTTTTATCTGTTATTGAAAGAGGAAAGTGGTGGGGGGATGAAGAAGGGGTTGTGGGGAGGGTTCAAGGTGTTATGGAAGATGGGCTGGCTGGAGCACTGTGGGACGCCACACAAAATGAGAAGTATCAACACAGGGGCCATGTGCAGAGTGTTTTAGAAAACGGCATTGATGTCAGTCAATCAATTAGGGGCATGCTGGGCCACGGCAGACTTATTGACACATCGGCAGAGGCTGGTCTAGGCATGTGGATTAGTTGCTTAGCACGGCAAAGAGAAAAGAGAAAAAAAATAAAGCAAATTGTTATTATTCTTCTGGATACTGCGTTATGATCTCCAGAATTCAATCCATGTTGACCATGGTGACTGTAGTGATCATGATATGTAGGCTCTAATTTTCATCCCACAAATGAAGCTGTAGTCCATATGTGCCCAGGGACGAACTTTGGTCTTTCAAATTTCAGCGGTGCCCTGTGCAAAGGCAGAAATTGGCGCCCTCTCACTTTCCATTCTGTATTTTCCCATAACCTTCCTTACTGCTAGATAGGTCTGATTTCTGGGGAGGATGTGGGTTTATTGCACAAGAGGGCTGAGTCCTCTCTAATGGAGCAACCTGAATCTGTCTGTATGCGATTGAGTCCCACCCTCAAAACAGCGACAGTCTGACAGTGCTCTACATTCTGTCATTCTGTGTTTGGGGGCAGTTTCCATCCATTTTGATTAATGAAAGGCACAGAGGCAGAATTAGGGCAGTGTGATCATTGCCACCACACTGGGCGCTAACCAACGCTATGCTCATTTATGTAGGGTGGCCGTCATGATGTATGCACAGTCTTAATGGCATACCTGCCAAGTTCCTCTCTGAAAAATAAGGGATCGGACCGGAAGTAGCATACCAGAAGTAGCGCTGCCGCCATTTTGGAATTGGGCGGAGCATGCTCAGAAATAACTTTTGATGCTGCTGTGCCCAGTTCAAAATGGCCGCCGCACCAGAAGTCACACTGCAGCCATTTTGGAACTGGGCAGAGCAGCATCAAAAGTCGCTTCTGAGCATGCTCCGCCCAGTTCCAAAATGGCTGCTGCGCCAGAATAAACCGGGACCAGCTGGAAAAACGGGGGTTTCCCGGGGAATACGGGAGACTTGGCAGCTATGCTTAATGGTGCAAGAGTGTTGGAAGTGAGAGGTATGGTTGCAGAGCAGGGCCGGGATTGCTAAACTTGAGTGTAGGAACCACTGGGTTCCTGAATTCATTAGATGAAATACGTTCATTTGGCTTATACATTGTTAAAACAGTGTGACATTGAAAAGGGTCCTGTTCACTAAACTGGAGGACATTGGGCATTTTGGTTGTTGGGCAGGTACCTATATATTCCAAAAGGAATATCAGTAAAAGTAGTAAGCACCACTACCCCAGCATGCTAAAAATATAGCACTATTAATGTGGTGCCCATATTATTTATTTCCTCTGCCCTGGTTAGGATAATGTCATCATTAAGATGGCTAATTTTATTACAGCTTCTATGCTTCCGCATTCAAATTGAGTCTCTAGAAAAGATTGTTCTGTTCACTTCACTAAGATATACCTTGGTTTTCGAACAGCTTAGTTTTCGAATGTTTTGGCTCCTGAATGCTGCAAACCTGGAAGTGACTGTTCTGATTTGCAAACTAGTTTTGGAAGCCGAATGTCTGATGGGGCTTCCACGGCTTCTGATTGGCTGCAGAAGCTTCCTGCAGCCAATCAGAAGCAGCACTTTGGTTTCCAAACGTTTTGGAAGTCAAATTTGACTTCCAGAACGGATTCTGTTCAACTTCCAAGGTATGACTGTACAAGGTCAGGTCTATTGAACAAGTATACGTTCAATACTTGCCAGGGAATGGAATCTAGGAATGGTAAACTGCCATCACTCAATGTACAATGCAAATATAATATAGACAGGTCTTGCCAATCATTTAGAGGACACTTAAAGGCTCCTTTCTCTCTCTGTCTCTTTCCAAACTTTTAAAACTCCTCTTCTGACTTTACTTTTGCTATGGACACTTTGATCTTCACGATGCTTTCCTAGACACTGCTATTATCTATTAAACCATAATGCCTGAGAACTAAACCAACAGCACAACCCGATGTATAGTACTCGGAACTAAATTCCACAGTTGCTGAATCAAAATGAGAACAGGTCAGCCCCTCCATAACTTGGTGCAAAAGCTTCACAGTTAATGAATGTGAACTAACAGTGCAATGTTATAATGTCTGCTCGGAAGTAAGCCCCATAGACTTTAATGAGGTTTACTCCCATGTGTGTACTAGATTAGATCCTAAGACAACTTTACCACACCTGAGCTGCTTGTTAGGTTACATCTAAGGTCTTGCCTGCATGTATTTCTCAAATCTAGATATGAGCTTTCTAGCTGCTTAGGTCCACCCAAGTTTCTTAATTAATTCTTAACTTTTGCCAGCAAGGTAAGCCAGGGATGCCTTGAGTAGAATGCACAGTGTGTGGTGGAAGAATGCATTAATGCTGTTCAGTCTCGGAGACACAACACAAAATGAAAAGGGGCTGGGAGGGAGTAGGACAAACAAACAAACAAACACATAAAGTCAGCTCAGGCACTAAGTCAAACTTACAGAGATCTTAATGACCATGGCCTCATTCACTTCATTCATTTTCACACAGAGCACACCCCCTTCCCCCCCTTGACTTCTCAATGCTGTTATTTCACTTCCCAGCTTATCTGGAGGCAATATTGCTGTGGTCATGTGTTGTTCTGCTTGGCCCAGGACACAACCTCGTTCAGCTGGGGATCAATTACCTGACCCACTAGGAAAGAAGTAAGTTTATGCTACCTTTCCAGCAAAGCTGCGAGGTCATGACCCTGGGTCAGCTACTAGAGCACTCTACAGCACTCCAACATAGGAATATGAACGCGCACAAAAAAGGAACGGAGGACGTCAAATTACATTGCCACATGTACCGTGTATAGAAAGGCATATGCCCATTGCATACTAAGCATCGTTTTTATTTCAATCTTCATTTCTTGTGGTCGAGATTTATGGACCCAAAAACGTTGCAAGCATCTTGCTGGGAATTGGGTATCCCAGAAGCATTAAAAGTTTTCTAAAGTTATGCCAACATCAACTGAGTCAGCCCTCCGCTTATAATGAAAACAGCGCTGCCTGAGCTCATTTTACTTGTGACCTTTTGCAGTTTATCTGGGACAGCTATGGCAAAGGCTGGGATGCAAAGGACGTGCAGCCACACCTGCTTTTACAGACGGCATCTGCAATAGGTGCCCCTGATCCAAACAAAACCAGAATGCATACAATCACAGAATCGTAGAGTTTGAAGGGTGAGCATCATCTAGTCCAACCCTCTGCAATAGAGGATTCAAGTGGAAGTCTCCCGTTGTGTCAGAAATGCCCTGATTATAAAATGTGACCACAATTAGGAAAATGGAAAGTAGCTTAGCTTTTTCCACATAGCTGCCAAGTTTTCCCTTTTCTTGCGAGGAAGCCTATTCAGCATAAGGGGATTTCCCTTTAAAAAAGGGAGAACTTGGCAGCTATGTTTTTCCATGATTATGTATGTTGTTATAGGATTTTAAATATGTGGTTCTTCACTGGGATCTTACAGAACTAGGGGTGCATAAACAGTGTTGGAGCCCTAAACTGTTTAATCTGGCGTTACCTATAGCCAAGGAGTCAGCGGGTTAGTGACTCCCTGCACACATTTTGCTCAAGTGTTAGTAGAGACCTATTTTTCTAGTACCTGACTCTCCTGATGCAGAATTTTCTTTATCACACATGTCTGCATATGCTACAAAACTTCAAGAAGTACGCAAATCTTCACAAGAAAAGTGATAATCCAGCAAGTGTTCAAATATGTGTGTGCTTATATCAATGGATGGATGGATGGATGAATGGACAGATGGGTGAAGAGACAGCTAGATAATTCTTGTCAAATGATCCTGAAAGTGTCCCTGTAGAATTAGAATACATTTGGTTAGTTCTCATCCTTCATTGATTAAGCAGGCCCACCACTCCCCTGAAATTAGTGAAGTTTGGACTCTTAATGGCAATTATTTACAAGATGATAGACCTACAATCTATGGGATGTGGGTGGCACTGTGGGTTAAACCACAGAGCCTAGGGCTTGCCGATCAGAAGGTCAGCGGTTCGAATGCCTGTGATAGGGTGAGTTCCCGTTGGTCGGTCCCTGCTCCTGCCAACCTAGCAGTTCAAAGTAGATAAATAGGAAGGTAAATGCACTGCTCTGGTTCACCAGAAGCGGCTTTGTCATGCTGGCCACATGACCCGGAAGCTGTACGCTGGCTCCCTTGGCCAGTAAAGTGAGATGAGCGCAGCAACCCCAGAGTCGTCCGCGACTGAACCTAACGGTCTGGGGTCCCTTTACCTTTAGGCCTACAATCTAGAGCACTTTGGGAACCCTTTGGCCCTCCAGATGTTGCTGAACCTCAATCCCCGTCATCCTCAGCCATTGGTCATGCTTGCCGAGTCTGATTGGCAAGTTCAACAACATATTGAAGGCCAAAGGTTCCTCTGTATTGATCTAGACCAGGCTTTCCCAAACTTGGGTCGCCAGCTGTTTTTGGACTACAGTTCCCATCATCCCTGACCACTGCTCCTGCTTGCTAGGGATGATGGGAGTTGTAGTCCAAAAATAGCCAGAGACCCAAGTTTGGGAAACCCTAACCTAGGGACACGGAGGAGGGGAAGGGATAAAGTATGAAAAAACCATCAGCCCAGCAATTCAGGCTTATAAAATGTCAACAGGACATAACAAAAGCATATATCCAAGAACAAACAGAAGGGAAAATGTAGCTGCCTTGTAAATGGATGGACTCTCAGTTATCCTGGGTCTCAGGCAGAGGGTTTGGTTTTTGGTTTTTATTTTTTGCACCATTGGAAAGTAGTGGATTTTCCTTTGTTAGAGGTTCTTAAGCAAAGGCTAGATGGTCACCTATCTGGGATGCTGTAGTAAGTTGGGGGTTGGGTTAGAAAATTTTGAAGTCCCTTCCAACTCTGTTATTGCACAAGCCTCCTGATTGTTTACAAGCCTGATCCTTTGTGGAAGCTGAACCTTGGACTTTCTGCATGCGGTCTACAACAGACGGGATGTTGCAACGTAGAACGATTGATATACAGGTGGGGGTAGCGAGGATGCGGTGGTGGTAGGAAAGACGGGCCGTGGAAACAGAAAAAAAACAAAGAATCCTGGGGCAAATAGGGATCATTGGAACATATAGCACAAGAAAACTATCACACGGCAGAGTATTGAAATACAAAGCCAACACATCTCCACCTTACTCCCAAGCATGTCACTGGAAGAGACCTAAAATAATAAAAAATGAAATCAAAGTCCCATTGAACATAATGGACCCACCTTATTTTGCCACACAGTGTTTTGACGTGTTCCTTACTTTTGAAACTTTGATCTGGTGACTTTACTTATCCCCGCCACTCTTGCAAACAAGTCAGTTTTCAACTTCTGACCCTCTGGGTCCTGTGATCTTTTCCCTTTATTTTTCAATATTAGTTAGAGGGAAGCTTGTGCTTTCCTCTTTTACTTCCCCTTCCCTTCCTGGCTCAGGGAAAACATATGCCACTTTTAATAAGCACGTAGGAATGATATAAGCACTGCTGTTGCCATGGATTTGAGATAAACACATATTACAAGTTACAACACATCTTAAGCATTGCTGGAGCTCATTTAAAAATACAGATTTGGGTAAGTGTTTTTTTTCTCTCTCTCTGCCTCCTAATGGATCACAGATCCCTTATAAATAGTGAGGGTTTGTGGCCCTTGATTCAATCAAAACAGATGCCTAAAGTTCAGGTGCCAAATACTGCAAATATATAAGATGCTGAGTTGATTAGTAACGAAGCCAAACAACACACAGTGACTTATTCTGCCTATTGAGACTGCAGGTGCATCAAAGATTCACCAGTGCCAATTTTTACATGGCTAAATATCAATTTCTGGGGAGTGAAACTATTTCCTGAATTTTGTGTGTGTGTGTGTGTGTGTGTGCGCGCGTATTGATCCTTAGAATGCGGGTGAGAGGGGAGGCAATCCTGTTGGGGGCCATTGTTTCTGCTAGTTGTTGCAACTGCAGCACAACTTTATCTTTGTGGATGTTGCTTCTTTGCCCTATAATCACATAAGCATTCCCAGCCAATCACAAATCATTTAGTAAAAGGTGGCATTGTCACAGCATGTCTAGCCAATCAGATTTGCCTGCTGGATGACAACACAGCGAGAGCAAATTGGGGAATGGAGACTGCTGTAGGTGGTAACATTTAGGTGGGCATGTGGGGTAATGCATTGCCTGTTGTGAAGTCCATCAAATTTGGCTGTATAAGGGAAATGAAGTCCAATGAACTAGGAGTATATGAAGCTGTCTTAACCAAGTCGGTGCTACCTAATATGGTTCTGATATCTATCTTTAACTGGTTCTCAAGCAGATAATTTCCCCTGGATCTCCTACCTCTTTCAACTAAAGGTACTGAAAGGACCTTGTTCAAACAAAAACGCTTCAGGCTGGACACAAGGTCAAGTGTGGACAAGATCCATAATTGAGAAGATCTATTTTTGGGGAGCCCAATTTTGACCCTGCTTAGGGCATCAAATATTACCAAAGTTGACCAAAGTCCGCTCCTGATCTATTGCTGTGGAGTGGGAGGAGCTTCAAGTCCCCCTGGGTCTTCTATAGCGAAGTCTTCTCAGCCAGAGGATAGCAATGCCTTATTCTTGGGCCACAGAGAGGGTGTTGTTCCAGCAGGTTCATCTGATAACCACGCTGCTGGTGTCCTTCCTGTTGAGGTTTGGAGTCCTTGTTTCCATTGCCTGATGGAGAGGATCCTGACTCCTGCTAACGAAAACCCACAGTAACCCTGAGACTGGTTATCTAGCAAGGAGGTAGCTTTGCATATTGGGCTCTCTTTTGTTCTGTATTGAAACTCGCCACACCCTTATTTTTTCACAGATTTCTCCTTTGTGTAAAGGTTTCCTGTTCATTGAAACAGAAGAGCCAGGCCTACATGCTCAGAAACAGGGATCAGGAACCTATGGCCCCTCCAGATGTGTAATTCTATCACCTCTGATGCCCTCCACCCCTGGCCATTGACTATGATGCCCGGGAGTGATGGGCACTGTAGTTCAACAACATCTGGCAGACCAAAGATTCCCCATCCCTGTTCAAAAGAATATCGGCATTGAAATATAATCAGAGTCGAGTAGTGATTTTATGCTCTTTATTTCAGCTCATACGAACAGTGGTGAATCCCCCCCTCAAAAAAACCCCCTGGCTTTATATACGTACATTATTTACACAATGAGTCCCGCGTGGTTGGTTGATTCTGCTCTCCTCCTGGAACCTGATTGGGCTGCAGCATTCTAGTATTCTACCTGCCTATTGTTCTAGTGATAGGCTGATTCACTCCCTATTGTGGCCTGATTGGGCGGCTCCTGCAGGCCAATCAGGTTGCTGCCTTCTAGGATCCTGCTTGCCTATTGTTCTAGGACCCAAGCTCGGTACATAACATGCATGGATCTAGTTCACAGATTTAACCGAATGAGGCACCCTGTGTATTCATCTCAGTGTATACAGATTTCTCAACAACAGTGTCTATCTACTTGTAAATTCTGGGGACCTGGTCATATTCATATGGTCATATTCAGCTGAATTCTCTCCACATGCATTTTGTCTCACGTATACACACAAAGTACAATATTTTGCAGCGTTTTTTAAAAATACTTTTTTGCACATTCGTGCAATAGTGCACAAGTATTTACACTTCCGTGGAAATCTCTACATAGGAACCCCAAGGGAGATCGCTAGAGAAGGTTTTGTGGTGAAAACGCATGCATGCGAAACAGGTATTTAACACGGTCTTCAGATTCTGCATTTTGCAGCTTGCAGACTTGGACCAACAGATCTTTAACAAACCACCACACACAGAGCAGCATGATTACTGAGATTGGAAGGCATTGGAGGGGGAGACATTGTTCACAGATCTAAAGGCTGGCAGAGTGTGGGGGGGCACTCTGGATAAAAAGATGGATTTGATAGGTTAAGAAGTCATAGAACTTTGACAAAGCCTAACTTTACTAATACAAATAAGCTCTCTGAGCTACATTTGAATTCACATCACACCACACCTGGTAAGAATTAGTCTAGCACAGCATCATCAATCATAGTGTGGTTGTCAGTTTTGACATCCTTTAAGTCTATGTTGTGTGCTTAATGACTACATTACAGAAAATGTAAACAGACACCAAACATACAGGTATGCCCTATTTTTTAAAAAATCCCTTTTTGGTTTTTTTTGTTAAAGTCTCTTGGGTGCAAGGATCTATGCAAGTTGCGCAGAAAGCTACACTACCACAAACAGCATGAGAGTGAGGTTTCAAACTGAATTGAATAAAAGATAAATTTCTCAAGTGTAGGGATGTGGTTACAAAAAAATGTGTGCATGTATAATTCATATTTACGTGGGTTCTCTCTTCTTTAGAGAGAAAGAGAAAGTGGGACTACGCCTTATTAAAACCAGTGACAAAACGCCCATTTATTTGCTTGCAACGCACATGAACTGCATTATAGTCACACGGTTTCTTTATTCTTAGCCGTGATGACATGACCACTGCGTACTACCAAGGATTCAATGGTCAGTGGCGAGAATGTTTCATGCTCTTCGTCAAACGTATATGAGAATAAAGTGTGGGTTAGAAATGTTTGCATTTGCAATGTGAAAACAGAGCTGCTGCCACTACCCCCCTCCCACCGCCCAAATACTAACTGCGTGGATGTACTCTCTGTCGATTCCTCCCCACCCTGCCACCGCCTCCTCACAAATGTGTATGCAGGGATTACAAATACAGAGACCCTGCATTATGTTTCCACAAAAAGGCCTGGCATGATTTTGCTTGCTTTCAGGCACTGCAAAGGTAAAGGGGAGGGGTGGGGTGGGGGTGAGGAAGACATGCTCAGGAGAAAGTTTGTAAAATCCCAATGTAAGAAAAAAATAGGTACGGCATTCAGGCAAAATGTTAAATTAGACTGCGCTTCTGCTTTTTGAAACAAGAACAAATGTGCCATTTGGCTGTGATGGTTTGTGAAGTGTGCAAATTTTATTACTAAACTAGTATTTCATTAGGTGCTGATCGAATGTAAGCAAGTTGCAGTGAGATACAGACAATTTATGCAACTTGCCAATTCGAACCCAAACTTTAGAGCTGCGTTGCTTGTAAGACCGTGGTATTAGTTGTGGAAGGGTTAGCGACAAAAATGCATTTTATGTCACATCTCAGCATTAACATGGCTTTACGTTCTCTCAGTAATGTTTATAGCAGCCTTGTAAGGTAGTCTGGCATTCTTATCCTTGTTTTGCAGCTTGGGTGGGGAAGAGGCTACTGCTGAGATTGTGACTTCCCTCAGAGCACAGCTCTATAAATTTTTACTCAGCGCTAAATCCCAATGAGTTCAATGGGTCTTAGTGAGTGTGGGATTGCAGTCTAAGGCCATCTACCAAGCTTGTGTATGTAGCCATCTTTTGTGAAATCATTTTAATACCAGTAGCACAGCATTTAGATGGATGTTGTACAGTTTATAAATTGATAAATACATTTTGGTGTGTGTGTATTCCTCTCTTCAGTGCATATGCAACACAAACTTTTGGCAGGCTGCAAGTTAGAGAAACCCTATTCTTAAATGTGTTGTTTTGAAAGTAACATTAATTTCATTGGGACTTACTTTCAGCTCATATGTTTATGATTTTGGTACAAAGTATTTAGTTTCAAGTCTTCGATTTGCAATAGTCAATGTCTTCTGAAATTCTGTGACGAGCAGAAACCATAGTTACCCATCTCTCGGCCTCTCTCTCAAAAGCAGCTCTGAGCATGGTAAAAAACAACAACGTAATACTTTTTTTAAGCATACAAATGTTATATTACACAATGGACTGCTTTACAAAGGATAAAGAAGGAGTGGAGTTAAGTTAAGTATATATTGCAATGAGACGTTTATTTTCCAAGGGATCAATGGGATGAATCTGGGCATGTTATGTAAATATGAATGTGTATGTGTGTGTGTTCAATTTCCATCAAAGAGAAGAATCAGTGCTGTTTGATAAAACTATTTTCCTACATCTTTTGCCTGGTTCAGGCAAGCATTTACATGACTTCCCTAGAGCATCAATTCCCACGATGCCACAGTTCTAGGAATGAAACATAATTAATAAGTCATACATTTGAAATGTGTAATATTATATTTTTAAAATAATTTATTTTGGATCAAGCATTTTCTTCAGTACGGATCATATAGAAAGGTATCTTCCCCCCCACGACCCATGTTACTTTTGTACAATGCCATTCGAAATTCACTGTCGGAAACATCAACACATATAGGTAACCAATAGCACAGTGCTAAAACAATTTCCATTTTGGGATGGCTTTACCTTTAGCAACCCACATCCATTGCAAGATCACTTCTGCCCTTGTAGGAGAATTACTACAATATTTGCCAAGAATCCTGGAGAGGAGGAAAGAGTGCAAATCTAGAATGAAAGAGCAGCATATATCAGTTTTTCAAGAGAAAAACTTTATATGAGAAGGGAAAAGATAATCTTTTCCTGTGATCTCTAAGCATACTATTTTAATGGTTGCATGCTCTCTCTCTCCAATATCTCTCTCTCTCTCTCTCTCTCTCTCTCTCTCTCTCTCTCTCTCTCTCTCTCTCTCTCTCTCTCTCTCTCAAAACAAAACACCTCCTGATGCTGATTCCTTTCAAGCCAAAGTTTCAAACCAACTCTGCCTGAATCCAGAATATAACTGACTGCCCTTCTCAGAGTGCTAATAAAGGGTTACACTGGCTTTAATGAAAATGTACTAGGTTCACATAATTCAGTAGCTAATTAAAAGCGCGGCTGAAAGCCGGGAGCACAGATATTGTTTATATTGATAGCTATTGTATTACTTCGGTATATAATGCAAACCTCTTCAGCTGACTGATGCCCAAAGGAGGGACTAACAAATCGCTCAGCTGGTGGCTGACATTGGTCCTGAAGAAAGCTAGCAAGGAACACTCTGCTGCCTTTTCAGAGCCTGAACACCAGCTGTCACCCAGCTATGGGTGCTGAAAAGCCGCTGTCACTTCATCCAAAGGGATTTACTTGGTCAGAAGGGAAAATTTAAATACAAAGCATGCAGCTAAGAAGCTAGTGAAAAGGATTATGAGTGCACAGGAGCACATGTGTATAAGACACTAATACATCTTTAGGAAATTTCAGATTCCCCCAAAGCCTGGATTAATGCCAGAGGCAGGGTGGTATACGTAGGCAAGGACCTTTTACCGTTAAGTTATTATCTCTCAGCTCGTTCAGTGTTAGAGGTCTCTCATTTAAGGGGAGGGGGACAACGTTTCCCCTGCTCACCACCCCTCACGCCACCATCTTCTCCTCATCCTTCAAAGCTGAGCAAGTCCTTCCTGCCCTGCTCTGAATAAAAGTGATATGCAACACCTATGGGCATATAATCTCTTTCAATTTTTCATTTTTTATTTACCATCCGTGGCTTATTTGGCACACACGCCCTGAAACCTCGCAAATTTGTAGCACAAAAGAAGACAGGTGTCTCGATTGCATTCAGCAAATGGCGTGCGAGCATTAATGGTGGTAACAGAGGAGAGAGGTGCATTTTATTTTGGGAGCTCTGAGGTAAATATTTGGTGGGGGGGGGTTGGCAATCCTGACTGAATCCGTTGCTGGTATTCATAAGTAAAATAGCACATTGGACAGGGATGAAGTGTTGTACCCTATAGAGCCTTGGGAGGCGAGTTGCTGTTTTGTTCTTTCTTCAAAATGGAATAATAATAATTTTGCATTTAACAATTTGTATATTTAGCCGGCTAAATGCACGGCAGTGGGTTTCAGCTCAACCCCACATTGCTTTGCCTGGGGTGAGGCACTGTTCTTCCTGCTGTGAATAGAGCTTCTGGCCTGCCCTCCTGGCGGCAGGAAACCGAAAAGAGGAGAAAGCGTCAAGCTGTTTAGAGAGGGAGGAAGGGAGAAAGAAGGCCGTAGTGGAAGATTCAAAGTACAAATTCTGGACCCTGTGGGGGCAGAGTTATAGAAGACATTATTGCAGTCGGTCTGGGCATGCAGTCTTGACCTTGTCTTCAACATAGGCAGTGTTACTAAATCTAGAATGTGGGGAAAGTGTGGGGGGGAAAGGTTTGAAGGATGGGCCCTGTGGGAGACACAGTGACTTGGAAATGGACCATGAAAGAATGGTAACGACAACAATGAAGCTAACCACCAAAATAAATAAATACATGTAATATGACTGTATGTGGGTTTTTTTTTATTTTGGGTGCGGGGGGAGGAGGCAGAAGGTGGGAAGCAGAGAAATTCCTGTTAACAAGTCCATGAGGATGTTAATGACATGTGTGGCACAAAGCCTCGAGATTTAACAAAAGTGCACACAGCTCAGAGAAGCTGCCTTTAGAGGTCAGTAGAACATCGCTGCAGTATTTACAAATTCTCCACGAAGGATTAGAAGTTAGGCTTAAAAACCTTTATAGAGATACACAGATGTACACACAAAATCTCTCTCTCTCTCTCCTTCTCTCTCTCTCTCCCCCTCCATATATATATATATATATGCACACACGTAAATCATTCCAGAGGATGCTGTATTACTGTTATCTAAATTTCTCCACATAGACTATCGTGTATCTGCCCCAGCAAAGCTGATTAGTGGAGCAGCTTGATTCTGACACATCCTTTATGCCAGCCCCAAGCTGCCTTGCACAGCCACCTTATTCACTGTGGAGACAGGCCTGAAGCAAGAGTGTAACACAACATATGCAAATGAGATGAGCCTCACACCACTTAAAATGAGATGGCTATAATATGTAACGGCTTAATGTGCCCAGAGACGTGATTGATGCCCTTTCCCCCATCTCTAAAGAGCTTTGGGTTTGGCTTGAGACACCCTTTCAAGCCAAATATGTTTATTTCTTTTTAACACCATCTTTCCAGCAATGCGTTTCCCTCTTTGCTTTAATCCTACATGTTGCGTGCCTCTCTATAGATTCAAGTAACATTGTTGGATAGCGGATCCTATGCAGGTAAAAATAAAAAATAAATGGTAAGGTAACTTCCTTAAAAAGTTAAAACAGATTATGATTATTTCCACTTCCGAAGAGCAATTATCAAATCAAGACAAAGCATAGTTTCAATTGAAATATACTGTTTGAAATTTGACATGGTGCCTCCCGTTAATAAACCACCCTGCTCTTAGATTTCAAAATAGTGTTGCAGAACTAGTGCCTTGCAAAAAAACAAAAATCCCCAAATAACCAAATGCTGCCCGGCTCAACTGCCTGTACACTGCTAATCAGTATTCATTTCCTGTCCTTAAAGTAAACAGAAAACAGATTTCTCCATTTCCCCTAAAATCAATCTCTCACTGTATGTCAGTTGCTTTATCCCAATTAGTATTCTAAATTCATTTATTTTTTGTCATAAATTAGATTTTTTTAAAAAAACATACCTTGGCACAGCTTTTCATTCACTCCTTATATGTAATGTGACAGACCCAACGTCATGTAGCTTAGTGGGAATTAACGAAAACAAGAAAAAAGGTAACTTGTTAATGAATTGAGATGAATTGGAGGGGAAAAGGCGTATTAATTATTGCTTGCCTAGTAGGTTAAGCTTTGGCTCTTCACCTCAGTGGCCCAGAGTACATTTCTTGCCTTTGGCCATGTCGGAGGGGCTCATTAAAACATCTCTTGGGAGGAGACAGAAATTGTTAGTGAAAAGCATTGGTCAGTGCCTCTACTAGAAGAACCCAGCAGGGGAAAGAATCCCTGATCTCGGAGAACTAACAAGACTGTGTGTATTACACCTGTAATCAAACTGCTTAGAAAATGCCAAGAGACCAAAATCTCTTCTTTTTTGACTGGAAGAGTTATCTGAAAATGCTGAAGCTCATCCGTGATTGATGTGTAGATAGAATTACTAGCCTTCATATATTATAAAACATTGTGGCTGTAAACCTTAAAGCATAAAATGAGGCACTGGGTAAGATAATACAGGTGACTGCTGAATGCAAGGACGTGTGTGTGTGTGTGCACGCACACCCACACACGCACACACTTCTTAATGGTTTGCTAACCAGTACCAGCAAGAGATAGCGTAATGGCTAGATGTTGGGACATGCATTTAGGAACACTCCCTGACTTATCCTGCTCACTGCTTGGAGAAGATCCTAATCAGAGATTGGTGTAAAGTTTATATGCTACTTTAAACAATTTGGAGGCAATGTGTACTTGTGACAAAACAAGGGCTGTGTTTATAAGGGCTAGAGCCCAGCTAACTAGCAGGGTGCCTTACAGATGTTATGGACCAGGCATCCCCAAACTGTGGCCCTCTAGATGTTTTGGCCTACAACTCCCCTGATCCCTAGCTAACAGGACCAGTGGTCAGGGATGGTGGGAATTGTAGTCCAAAAAATCTGGAGGGCCGAAGTTTGGGGATGCCTGTTATGGACTGAACTCCCATCACCCCTGACTATTGACCATGTTGGCTGGGGTCGATGGTCTTGTGGTTTACAACATCTGAAGGGCAACACTGGACCTTATGCTGGCTCTGTGGTGCATGAGTTAAAATGAGTTTCAAAAAGATCGGGTGACAGTGGACAGAATACATTGCATACAGATGATCCCAGGCCTAATTCCTAGAATCTCTCATTAAAGGATCTCAGTTTCTTGGTGCGCCAAGTGACTACTCTGCATACCATTATGTCAGACTAATTGATATTGAGGCTTCAGTGGCATCAGGGTCAAGTAGGACCGATCCTGATGCATATGCCTAGCTTGAGGTCAGTGCAGGATGACAAGCTGTTCACATAAGAAGTCCTCCATTTCATGTGATTGTATAATTAATGCACGGTGTCAGACTAAAGATATATGCAGGTAAAGTCCTGAAAACAAAGCGATTGCCGAAATAAAAACATGTTGTAGCATCCTGGCAGAATTCTGTGGCTTGAACATGCCTAAGCAGAGGCAAGGAACATTAAATCTGCAAAGCATCTGAGAATATTTCCCTATGTGTGGTTGCCTTTCATATTTGACACTCAGTGGGTGCTATTATGAGGCCATTCACACTGCGATAATAAATAGATAACAAGATATTCTCTAAGATATGAAGGGACCAAGCTGCATTATTGTATTACTGAATAAGAAGGCTACCTCGAAACAATATTAGACCTGTCCTGTTGGCCTGACTGGCAGATTCATATGCAGGGTCATCTTAAGCGTACCTGGTGCCCTCGCGCCGTGGTGCGACAGATCCTTCCAGTGCCCCCGCCCTGCCCCGTTTCCCAGTGCGGCTGCCGCCTGGAGGGCCAGAACCCTGCGCAACCCAGCCTGGCCGTAGGGCCGGCCCTGGGACAGGGGGCGCTCCCCCGCCCTCTGTTACGACGCCCCTGCGCACGACGGAGGCGGCCCCAGGCCCGTGCACCTCCGGAGAGCGGCCTGAAGCCGCTGAACAGCTGAGAGGCGCGCCTGGGGCGGCCTCCACCGCGCCTCTCAGCGGGCACAGCGGCGCCCCTGGTGGCCTGGCGCCCCGCGCCACCGGACCCGGGCCTAGAGACGGCCCTGTTCATTTGAAAGCCAACATTTGCACTAGACTAAAGATGTACAGTCCACAATGTGGAAGATCCTGAGCTGTGCTGATGTCACAGTTAACTTTATGCTCTTCATTCATGTGAAGGAAGAATATCACAGAATGTTGACGGTGTGGCTCCAGCTGAGAGAAGCAGAAGGTTGGCTCAGCTGGAGGGAAGAATTCACACTGGGTCCAGGAAGAGAAGCAGCTGAACCTTTGGTCACAGATCTTTAACAAATATAGTATGGGATAAATCTACTAGATGTTGAAATAGGGAATGTCTTGTTGGTAGACCTTTAGAAAGATATGGGTCTATCTAGAGTTTAGGTGAGTGAGCAGGTAGGTAGACAAATATTGCATTGTTAAATCCCAGATAATTCCTAAAGAAGGGCAGTTGTGTTGATTAATGGTTTTATCTATTTTCTAAATTTATACCCCAGTTTTCCTCCCCGGGGTGGCAAACAAAGCAAGCAATAAAATGGTTATTTATTTATTTTAAAAAACAATTCCAATATAGATTGAGTTCCAAGCAGTTCCAAGACTGTCCTAAAAATCCAGGCTCTATACAAATGTTATTGAAAGGACCAGTGGAATGCCAGATATTGTGATACGGTTTCATGACATTTGAATCCATCCTTATTTCAGATCGACTCCCCTCCCTGCCCCAAACTGCTGCCACTTTGCAGAAGGGCACATTTTAAAAGAACGAGAATCCTTGAAAGATGACAGCACTTTGTCATATGCATACGCATCCATTTGATGACTAATTTATATAAGAGAGTATTATACCTTTAGATTGGTTTTGGGCTGGTGATTTACATGGCAGTTCTAGATAGCTTTTTCTGGGGCTGCCTCATGTTGAATTGTAGCCCTTCTTGGACGGGCAGTGTATAATATGAAGTGTTTTTGTTGTCACCTATCAAAACCTTTGCCTAGTAACCCTGATGCTCCTTGTTCTGCTGAGGACCAGTTTATACATTCAGAAGAAGTACAGTAGTAGAAAATCCCCAAGACTTTAACACTTTAGGATGCAGATGCAGGAATTGTGTTTGAAGGCTCCTCTAGCTAACACACACTATCTGTTTTGTCTGTCTAAAGCAGCCTTCCCCAACATGGTGCCCCACAGATGTTGATGGGCTACATCATCTCTGATCATTGGCCATGCTGGACCAATGACTATGGTCACAGATTAGAAGAGTCTAGCCTAAAGAATTAACCACCTTTCCATTACAGTACAAACGCCCCAAGTTAACAAGGTTAATTCTTCCTCAAACAAGATATTTTTATTTACTATACATTTCATAAGAGCTGGTTTCTGGGGGCTGAGGAACTTTGGACCTCCTCAATTCCCCCCCCCCGGGGCTGCCCTCTCCCATTGTTTAGGATGTTAGGATGTCGCACGGCATTGTGTCGGATCCCCCCAATGTTCTTCAGAAGATGGCACCTCCAACACCATCACAACATTTTTATATCACTAGAAAATGACGAATTCCAAAAAAACCCAAACACACACAGACACACACACAACCCCAAATCGCAAATGCTAAGTTCAGTCAGAATTTTCATTTGTCTTGAAAATGAGACCATAAACTAGCCCTTTAAGGCAGGGGTCAGCAAACTTTTTCAGCAGGGGAGCGGTCCACTGTCCCTCAGATCTCATGGGGGGCCGGACTATAATGGGGGAGGGGGGATGAACGAATTCCTATGCCCCACAAATAACCTAGGGATGCATTTTAAATAAAAATGCACATTCTATTCATGTAAAAACACCAGGCAGGCCCCACAAATAACCCAGAGATGCATTTTAAATAAAAGGACACATTGTACTCATCTAAAAACACGCTGATTCTCGGACTGTCTGCAGGCTGGCTTTAGAAGGCGATTGGGCTGGATCTGGCCCCCGGGCCCTAGTTTGCCTACCCATGCCTTTAAGGGAGTGCATTGTGCAATTCCAGAATCATAGCCCAGAAGGCCCACTCCTAGGCCTACTGTTTGTTCCTAGAAAGATGGCACTTGGAGCAGAATCTCATCTGCAGAATTGCAGAACTTAAAAAAACTCTGGTGGAGAACTTGCAGTGGTGTCGTGTGGGTTTTTGGTGCCTGCAGTGTGTGCGTTTGTTGCACAATATAGTAACAAACAAAATCAATAATTTTTAACAGCCATAGATTGTTTAAGTATCCAAAGGCCCGGAAGAAGAGGAATGTTTTTTGCCCAGCCAAATCCTATCAAGGTTTTGGATATGCCCCACTATATCTATGTTTTCTTATACTGTGTGTGTCATGTACTGTAAATGCCTCTATCTTGGCTTGGAGGCTTCTGGCATTAGCATATAAATACCTTTACATCATATCTCTTGCCCAATGCAATTGTGTTCAGTTTATTTATTTTTAGTAAGACCCTTTTGTCCCTTTAGCATTTCTGGTTTCCACTCCTGTTGCAGGAAAATGTGAGTCAAGTAATTGTTTGTTTATTTACAATCTTTCTATGTCACCTTTCTTGACAATGCTCATTTGCGACAGCTTATGACAACAGCAAAGTTATACAGCCAACAATACAAGAGTAATTGCCCTTAAATGTTTTTAAGCATTTTTATGTATAATTTTAATGTTTCCTGTAACCTGCTTTGAGGTTCTACTAAAATCAAGTGGAATATATATTCTGTAGATAAATAAATATATTCTGTTCTACTGCCTTATTGTGCCTACAGATGTAAACCCTCTTGAGCCCACCTACAGTTAACTGATTTCTGTCCCCTGCTACTGAGAATGAGTTAGGTGGTGAGTGTGTTTTTTCCACAAGGAAAGTCAAGGCATCCCCAGATGCTTAGAAATGTTCGGTTAGGACCTCGTGAGAACAACATTTCCCTTCCAGCCATGTAGTTTGGCCACTAGCTTATTAGAGATCACAGAACTGAGTCATATTTTGCTGCCAGGCAAAAACAGCAATTCTTCTAGGTTTGTAGGTGTACCTTTTTGTTTAAAGTATATTAGGCAAGTGTGTGTGTGTGTGTAGTGTATATGCACCTCACACCTATTTACATATACTATCTATTTCCACACAAGGATGCATATATGCCCCACATAAGGACACCATGCAATTTAATAATAATAATAATAAAAGCTACCCCAAAGCAGTCTCAGAAAAGTGATCATTCCAGTAAATGATGCTTCTAGCCTGTGGTCCCTGCTCTGAATGCAAGCAGGTGAGGAGTGGTGCTGCTTCGTCCTTTTGATGTTGCCAACTCCCATTTGCCACCCAACTTTTTTCTCCTCCAAAACCTCTTAACAAACTTCAAAGGCCTCCTTGCTTCTCGCCTTAATCCAGTGCACTGAGACCTCTAGTTCAAAGAACTTTCCTTAAACCCTCTTCTTAAACTGCAACCAAAACTTTTCCTTTCCTTTCCACAAAGTAGCAATTACAGCTCTCTTGCATGGTGATTGGGCTTGGGCCGATCAGCTCCTGCAATTAATTAATCTCACAAAGGAGACTCATTTCCTGGCATTCAAACTGACAAGGGACTGGAGAACAGAAAGCCCTTTCAAAGCAGTTCCAGTTAACTGAGGGAAGAGGTATCGCAAGAAAAAGGCCCACAGTATTTGAGGTAGAGGACATATTTGATACTGCTTTAACTCGCTTGTTGATTGAATGATTTTGTTAAAGAGAGCCCCTTTTTTCTAATCTTTTACCTGCAAAAAAAAAAAAAGCGCCAGCGTGGGTAAACGCCGCACAAATATCGCTAAACTGCAACAGAAAAGCCTTTGCCGGCCAGCCTTTCAATTTCCCTTGTACAGTGCATCTTTCTGGAGCATTATACTAACTTTCTTTAAGCGGAAAAGTGTTCCCTTACATGGCAAAAGCTCTTGGAAGAGAGGGAGATGAAGAGAGGGAGAAAAAAGAAGAAGAATAGCCGACAAGAGATTAAAGCTTTTTATTCAGTATCTCTTTCGTATTCAAATTGTGCTAAGAGCTCTGTGAGAGTTAGAAGCAAGCTTGTTCAGGAGGGCTTCTAAAGTGTGTACACGGATTTCATGGGAATAGAAAAGAAGCCATGGGCTGGGTAATGAAAGAAAGATAAGATGTCCTCTATAAAACAACTTGAGAGTCATTCAATTACTTCAGCAAGCCATCAAGGAACGCTTTGAAGATTTGCGAAAACATGGTTAAAAAATTTAACAATTCCCCCCTTACTCTCTCTCTCTCTCTTTTCCCCGTTGCAGGTTTCGTATCAATAAATGTTTGTGTACAATATGAACTGCTTAAGCTATATTCCCTGTAGGAATTTTGTTTACCTTATTCGGCAGTTCTCCCCCCTCAGACACACACACACACAAACTGGAAGAAGTATTTTGGCTATGCTTCATAGCTATGGCAAATGAAGCATTCAGGGTGGGTAGCTGCCTTCTTGTAGCAAGGGGTGGCATCAGCATTAAATCATCGTTTATGAAACTAAGCACTTGTTTGTTGTTGTTCTCATAACAGAATAGCCTTGGCAAGGGCATTACGTGGAATAAAGCCATGGGCACAGGCTATGTAACTGCACTTGAGATGGACAAGTAAGTTGGAGCAAAAGTACCACACAAAACAGAGACTGTGTTATACCAGACCAGACCACTGCCCCATATACTCCAGTAGCGTCTACTCTGATCAGCAATTGCTGCCCAAGATCTTAGGTGAGAAGACTTTGCTCCACAGCTGGACTGAAGACGAGAGAGAGAGAGAGGAAAACAGCTAGAGGTTATATATTTGCAGATGACGTGGGGACAAAGGATGAACAAGTGAAATCTTCAAGGATACACTGGGCAATAGATGTTGGTCATAATGTAGGCATGGAAGTATGGTAATGATTATGGAATACGGATAGAAAATTTAATGCATGTTATGGTTTAAGAGAAAATTATATGAAAATGCTATATAGATTGTACCTCACACCCAGGAGATTGGCAAAAAATATATAAATCAAAGTCCAATAAGTGTTGGAAATGTAAAGAAAAAGAAGGCACCTTTTTCACATGTGGGATAAGGTTAAAGCTTACTGGGAAATGATATATAATGAATTGAAAAAGATGTTTAAGATAACATTCACAAAAAAGAAGCTTTTCTCTTAGGAATTATAGGATTAGAACTACCCCAAACAATACAGAAATTTAATTATGTATGTGACTACAGCTGCAAGAATGTTATTTGCCCAGAAGTGGAAGGATGTAAAGGTCCTGATGAAAAAAGATTGGATGCAGAAACTAATGGAGTATGCAGAAATGGTGATTCATACCGAAAGAATAAGAAATCAAGACAATGAACTTTTTAGAAAGGAATGAAAGTGGTTTATTGAGTATTTACAAACTGTAAACAGATCAAGACATTGGCAGGACTATTGTAAAAACCTGCAGTTTTAAAAATATATATGAGATATATATCAGAATAGACAAATAAAAGAATAAGTTAAGGCAATTTGGAGTATGCAGGAAAGGATGAAAATAAATGTAAGGAAGCGCAGAAAGATGGGGAAGGGAGTTGAAATTGAAAATGTTAAAACTTGGCAAAATAATTGTTGTAATATATATAAATGAAAATTATGAATATTTTTTTTAAAAAGGTTATATCTTTTTTATTAATTTCTTATAAACATATGTACAAACCAACACAGGCAAACAATAAAAAAAACCATGCATGGAGCATAGTCAGTATATAAAACAAATAACAGAAATGCAGTAACATACAGCCAATATTTTAAGATGAATCTATGTAGCCCAACCACAGTGAAGAGTGAGTCATGGGAGAAGTGCTTATATGACTCTCCCTATTTATACCCCTCCCCCCCAAAAAAAGAGAGAGAGGGGAGACCATCCCACATCAAAACTGGCTTTGCCCCCAGACTACATATCTATGTCTGACCAAATGTTCAGATAAAGCCATGTTCCATAGATTAGTAAACCATGCCTCCCAAATAGGAACTTTTGATGACCCAGTATTGGGCTGTTACCAACCTGGCCGCTAAAGGTTAAAACAAAGGAAGACTTGAAGCAAAGCAAACAGAAAACAACGTTCTCCTGTTGTCTATGCTCTGGAAACCTCGAGGTAAGATTAGTGCCGTGCATTATACGCGGGGCTGCCTCTGAAGAAGGGTCAAACATTTCAGCTGGTTAGCAGGCAGAAAAATCTCTTGCCAAGCAACCCCAGAGCAGCTCCCTCACACAAGCTTCTGTGAAGGGAGGCGAAACCATCTTCCTCTCAAGGTAACTCATAAGTATGTGGCCTTCGACAGGGGCCACTCCCCCCTGATGCTCTGTGTTCAGCCAAGCCTCGAGAGTGCCACAACAAGGAGTTCTCCAAGCCAGACAGCTATGGAGGCTGGTTGGCAGAGTGTCCTCCACCCCACATGCCTCAGGGTACTGGCCATTGCCATATTTTTCCATGTATAAGAACGCCCTTTCATGTATAAGACGACCCCTATTGAATTGAACTCAAATTTAAGAAATCAATATTTTAAGCATCAAACAGAACAACTTTGATATTTTATTAAATATTCCAAGCACTGGCATAGCAGAGTGGAGTGTGTCCCACCAACATCCGAGATTGCCGAAAGTTGTTCAGCTATTTTTGAATATCACCTAATGTTGTTGAGCTCCGATGCCCTGTAGCCCCCATGATTGGCGGTTCTGGCAGCTGCGGGAAGGTAAGGTTTTTTATTTATTTAAAAAAACGCACACCTGTGCATTCACCATCAGTGTATAAGATGACCCCCAATTTTTGACATACACTTTTTTTTTTGCAAAAGAAATAATTTAATGCATGAAAAAATACGGTATCTAAAGCTTTTACCTGTCTGTACTAAATGCCAAATAAACCAAACAGCCTACGTTTATTTATTTCGAACTACAGTACTAACTGACCCAGGTATCCCTCCCCCCCTTTCCCTTCCCTTCCCTTCAGTTGCATTCAAACAAAATTTGAAACCAGAAGCAGAATGACATCTAATGCAACCGTAAATGACAAGGACTTTAGCTATGCCGCACTATTAGTTTTCACTTTGTGGTAATATATAACTGCATTTAAAGGGGATCATACATTTAACTTGTTCCTAAACTAAAGCAATCTTGTCTGTGGCCGTTCATTCTTTTCCTCTGTTCTGTCACTGTAGTGCCCCAAGGATTTGATAGCTTTATCCAAGAATCTGTGCATCTTCCAAACAAGCCCACAAAAGATATCCACCTCCTCCCCAATATCTGACTAGCATGCCTGCCAGTATCTACCAATATCAATCATGTATGGCACATAGTATTTTGCTTACTATTGGGTGTTATTCTAGCAACAAGTAATAAAAAAGGGGGCAACCTCAGAACCCAACTGCAAGGTGCCATGCGGAACTCCAGTTTAGACGGCTTATTCTTGTAGAATATAAATGACAATAAGTTCAATACGCTCTGATTAAAACCTTCCTTCAGGGCAAGTGTGAAATATTAACAAATAAAATGCAGATAAAAGCAAACACATATAAATAAATTGGTGCAACAAGAAACATGCATTTTTAATCCACCCACAGCATCTAAGGACCAATGTGATTTCAGTGAAACATAAGGCTGCCAGGGGGTTAATGCACTCTGTAATTGCGATTCGAGACCCCCCCCCCCGCACCTGCCAAAAATGAAACACAGTGACATGGGATTTTAGTTTAAGTTATTGGACAAAATTTTAGGTCACAACTTTATTGAATACAGAATGTGAGTTGTATTGGCTTAGGCACTGGCATCATCCTAACTATATCAGACTCCCACCCGCTTTCGCGGGGAATCTGATAGAGGGTGAACTCTGCCAGAGGGAGCACCGCCAGTGGGTCCTGACTGGCGCTCACCTCCGTGGGGTCCTGGTATGGCCCTAGCCCCCTCCGCGGGGGTTTCGGACAAGATCCAGGCCAACCCCTAGATTCCTTTAACGGAATACCCTTGAGCTTAGAGGGGCAGGTGATGGCCGCAACTCCCCTCCCCACCATTGCTGATCCAACGCCTAACCACCAAACCTTGCGAAGTTGCAATGATTGCTACAGTGGTAGGCAAAAACCAAATGGCCCTGCCAATTTGCCAGATGGAAAAATTCCTGCTAGGCCCCCATTACAAAACAGGCAACCAACGAAGTCCATAGCAAGGCCAGACGGACCTAAATAAACGGTGGGTGGGCGGGGGATCTTTTGCGCGAACGCAAAGAGACCCAGCAAACAACGCTCAGGGCTAAAATATTGTTTCGCAGTCACCCCACCCCCCCAAGCTAAGCGATTGGCTTTAGGGTCCAAGCGACTGTGAAACGACCAACCGGAGTGGAGCAGGACATAGCCCCGCCCACGCCAGGAGATGGGGGGGGTACTTAGGCATCTGATCGCAACGCGGTCCCTCCTTTAAGAGGAATCAATTTGTTGAGGGTATCTCAGTGTGGGTGAATGTTTTGCAGGTGTAGGGTCAATTGATTAGATGTGGATGTTGAGGGAGTATAAGTGGGTGGGATTCTATGTTATGGAGTTTGGTGGTTTACACATTGTGTTAGTTTTGGATGTTGATATTTTTTCATACTGCTTGAATTTTTATAGTTTCACATTTCTTTCTTGCTCTCCCCCTGTGAACTGCTTTGTGATATTTTCTGATGGAACAGCAGTATATAAATACTTGAACTTCGGTGAGTCACCTTGGCGAAAGTTGGCACAGAAATAACCTGTAACAATAAGGGTGGGTATTTGCTTCTGCCGCAATGTGACAAAACAATCCAGACCCAGCAATTAAAAGCAATTGCCATGGCGTTGAACTAAATATGGTAAATATCATTTCAAAGACATTCTAAAGCTCCTCTTCAGACTGCTAAGGCACAGAAAGCCTTGATTGATATAGTCTTCTTCATAACCACCAAGACTATAATGTTCTCTTCATGTAGTCACTGCACTCCCTCCCTCCGCCCCCCCCCCTGCACCAGTCTTCCCCAACCTTGTGCTTTCTAGATGTTTTGGACTACAATTCCCATGATCCCTGACTTGCAAGCCATGCTAACTAGAGATGGGAGTTGTAGTCCAAGAACACCTGGAAGGTACTAGCTTGGAGAAAGGTATCCTACACTCTTTTTTAAAAGAGAGATTTCACAGCATTCAGGTTCTTTAGAGCAAGTTATCAGCCTAAATGGGCTCCAATCTCTTCAGAATCGTGAAACGGATTCAGTTGAAAAGTGAGCCCCTTTGCAATTGTGCTGCTTGAATAATGAAACCTGTGGCAAATATCTTAGAGACAATAGGCATGGCTACTTGCTTTTAAAAGCATAATTTACTGATTAAAATTTGCCTGGTTGAACCCTTATACTCTTGGAAGGGACTCAATGTTTATTAAGGAGCCTTGTTGAATGGTCCATGGAAACAAAGGTCTATGAATTCCCGACTATGAAAGACATGATTATTTCAGTCTTTACTTCTTTTACTGACAACAAAGTGTAAATGGTGGCAAAAAAATAGAATGTCAGCGAAGCACAATGAACTTATTAAACAATCAAAGCCCATTCAGTAAGATGCTGAGCACCTCTTCTGAGCCACCGTCTTCAAAATGCTTATTTTAGAGAAGTCTTAGTGATGGGAGCATTACTCTACTTGCTCCAGATTGCAGTCTTCTAGCTTAGTAGGAATTTTGAGGGGGGTGTTTCCTGAAAGAAACAATCTTGGGCAGCTTGACCAACAAAACTGGGATATAAACATTAGCCATAATTTAGAAAAAAATTAAGAATATTATAACTCCTCCACAGAAAACAATGGTGGTGTGTTTGTTTGTTTTTTAAAAAAGACTGAAGTGGTTTTTCACTTAATTCATGATACTTTGATGAAGGAAATGTTAAAATTTGAAAGTTTCCTGTTCAGAAGAAGACTGTCTCCCATGGTTTTCAGCAACAAAACAAAGCAAAACAAAACAAAACAAATGGCGTCTTCTGTTAGGCATTAATTGGATCAAAAGTCTATTGGTGAGTACAAGATGACCAGTTGTCATAACACATGATCAAAGAAGACTAGGTTGGGGAAAGAAGAAGACCGCATTGCACAATAGGTTCTCTATGAATGGCAGATGACAAGCAGTAGGCATTGGAATAAGATGGAGAGTCAGATATGCAAACACAGGGAAGCTAGTTCCTTTTGAGGTTGCCGGCACTGCTATATTTTTCATATGATGGAGTGTCTAAGTAGATTGAATGGTAGCACTGCTCTGGAACTGGACTTAGGTATTTGATTTGTCACCTTCTCCTAGGGATGAGCTCTGGGAAAATATCTGTATGGGACAATGATTGTCCCATACATTGACTGGCTCATGTTGTCATTGTACACCTTGCCAGGAATTGAGGGGAAGATGCAAGAAAAACAACACAATCAGCATTTCAGTTTGCTAAAGGCCAGAGTATTATGAAGTTTGGGGGAAGCTGGGAAAATGCACTTTGACTGAAAAAAGGGTGGCTCCTCTTTTAAAGATACATCTGCCTGCACCCCTCCAGCCTGAAGTTCTAAACCTGGGCAATCACAACAAAGAAGACCAATGTGCATATGGGAGTTAGAGTGCTCTGTGCATTTGCAAGTGTATTCCAAATACAGAGACATCTCCAGAATAAATTTGCGTTGACCTACTGTGAAAATACTTAGTGTTCAACAGCCCTTAAAATTTCTCATTTCTCACCTGTGGTGGGGCGGTCCAGCTCGCTGCTGTATTCTGAAGTTTTGTAGGCAAGGAGAGGCCAGACAAGAGGAGTCAAGGCAAAGTTGCAAGAAAGGTTTGCCAATACGTAACCAGCAAGGCATATCTTACTATTTCATTTTAAAAGATTACCGCTATTTTATGCTATATTTATTAGTTTATACCAGTTCATTTCAGACAAATATCTGTTCAATAGTGCTCCAAAATCTTAAATATTTTTAGCAAAATGGTTGCGCTAATGGAAGCCACCACAACAATTCTCACTACAGTGGTACCTCGGTTTAAGTACACAATTGGTTCCGGAAGTCCATACTTAACCTGAAGCGAACTTAACCTGAAGCGAACTTTCCCATTGAAAGTTATGGAAAGTGGATTAATCCATTCCAGACGATAAAAAACACCCCCTAAAACAGCAATTTAACACGAATTTTACTGTCTAACGAGACCATTGATCCATAAAATGAAGGCAATAATCAATGAATGTACTGTACTATAAAATAAATAAACAGTATTGTAGATGATTTTTTTTTTAACATTTACAGTGGTACCTCGGGTTATGTACTTAATTGGTTCCGGGGTGCCATCCGCACCCAAAAAAGTACTTAACCCAAGCGGCGATAGCGCGCATGTACGAAGTGCTGATAGAGCGCTTTTGCGCATGCGTGAAGCACGCAGATCACTTTTGCGCATGCGCAAAGCGCAGAACCCGGAAGCTGGCACTTCCGGGGCCGCGGGGTACTTAACCTGAAAGTACTCAACCTGAAGCGTACTTAAACCGAGGTATGACTGTAGTGCGACATTCGCCCCTCTCCTCCCCCCACCCTCCCCAAATCTGCTCTGGAGGGTTGGGAAAACCCCTAGGCTAGTGCATGAGGGGTGAGAGAGAAGATCATTTGGTCAGGCCATCAGAAATACAACCCCCCTTTTTTTTAGCTTGAAAGACGTAATAACATCACAATACCACAAAATTAGCAGATCACGATACCCGAAACACACCAGTGACTTATTTACACATGCTTGGTTGTTGGGATGGCAATGAGTGTGTGTAGTGGTTATATAGGAGATGAAGTTGATAGCATGCCAAACACTTTACTGGATAATGGTCTGTAGATTTTTATGTGTATCGATTTTCTCTTTTTTAAAAAAAATATGCTATTTCACTATAATAAGTTGAATATTCTTAATATAGATTTAGTATCATTGAAACATCACATAGTACTGCAGACTTAACAAAACAGTCAAGGTTTTTTTGTTTGTTTTTTAATTAAATTTGTATACTGCCCTACACCCATAGATCTCAGGGCGGTTGTCAGGCTTTATAAGCTGCTAAACAAAAAGATAAGTTGGATCTCAGCAGGCATTTATTTATTTATTTATTTATTTATTTATTTAAGCCAACATCTGGTTGTAGACTTGCTTCAATTGAACCATTCCTCAGATGCGCTGCCATTTATTAACATGCCAATGAGTTCACTTGCAATAACACAACAAGGCAAACACAAGAATTTCCTTGCTGCATGGATCTGACTAACATCCATCCAGTTTGGGCATCCAGGAAACATGATCACTCAGTCAGCAGAGCATGAGACTCTTAATTTCAGAGTTGTGGGTTCAAGCCCCACATTGGGCAAAAGATTCCTGCATTGTCGGGAGTTGGACTGAATGACCATTGTGGCCCCTTCCAACTCTATGCATCTATGATTCTATGTAGATCCTCTTCCAATGAATTGCAGCAAGCAGCTGAATCTTCGGTAAGGAGCAAATCTGGTTATTTTGCCACCTCAAATGTACTCACTAGCCGCTCTGCTGTTCCATCATAGGTACAATGTGAGGATGCATGAATTGCACCCATCAACAAAGGAAAGAACCAGTCATTTTGCTGAGTGATATCCAGTTTGGGGCAGCAACGACCATTCTACTAATGGGAGCCTCATTCCGAGCATAGCGCAATAGCCAAGTGTTCCGCTGGGTCCCTCCTTCTCTCTATGGCATTATTCTGAATTGTATGCAGTGTATAACACTTGTCTTGATACGAAATAAATTTGTAACATTGCAAAAGAGCTAAAAACAAGCTGCATATTCAACACACAGTGGAAAACAAGGCTAATATAGATAGACAAATGATTGACCTTGGGGCAGCTAATGGGAACACAATCACAGCTTAAACATGGTATGTTTGTGGAATGCGAAAGACAGAGGTCAAACGTAAGTATGTATTTTTCATTCTGAATGAAGTCCAGTGCACACTATAGAGAGCTAACCAAGATGAATGCATAATCCTGACTGAGTATGATTGGAACTTCCTGCTGGCATTTATACATAAGTTTAAATCCATTACAATGCTCCTATCTAATATTTGCTTTATATGCCTGAATAAATAATATTTATAAATGCTAACCATCAGTGGCCATTCTACACAAATCACCTCATTAAAATACAAATACTGTATGCACACGAGCTCTTAATTTATCTTATTTTAACAAATGTCACAATGCAAGTTGCAGTGAGAAGTTGGAAACTTTTAAAATGCTTTCCCTCTCCATGTTAAAGAACTGGACCAACTACTTTTTAAACAAGCTACCTTAGTTGTATGTGCAAATGGTGGATGGTTAAAACAACTACCAAAATTCAAGAGAAATCTTGAACACAGATTCGAAAATGCTGGTTGAATAGAATATAGTGTTATTACAGACTTGTGTTATAAATCGGGTCCTCCCTAAGAAGAGGGCATGTGTTGCGGTGGGACCTGGCATCCTGACCCTGTGTTGTGGGTGGGAACATTGGAGCAGCCACAACACCCTATTGGTGCTCATTTGATCTTGGGAGCAATTGGGCATGAGGGACGCCAGTCAAAGTGATCGAGGGACCACTATTTAACCACTGCACGTGTCCCTGAGCTTCCTCTTTTGGCCTCAGTGCGTCGGAAGACCCACCCACCTCTCCCTATATTTAGGGCTTGTGCTTGACCTTGCTATGCCGTCGTGTGTCGCCTGCCGTTGGGACAGGGGCACGGCAGGAATTTCCCCCACTTGGCTGATTGGCTGGTGCCATTTGGCTTTTGCCTGCCACGTAGCAATCCGTCACAAGTTGTTAGGTTGCGGATAGGCTCTGGTTCAGGTGGATAGGGGTGGCAGAATGCCTAGCCATCCCTACACTTGGGTATTCCTTTAACAAGGAATCCACGGATTCATGGTTGGCCTTCCCCGTGCGGGGTTGTGTCCTGAGCCTGAGTCCAGGGGACAGCTGGGTGGTGGCCTAGCAGGGCTGCTGTTTGTCGCTGTCCGAGGTGTTCACATATGGTTGGTGCCCAGGGTCAGCGCTGCCTTCAGGGCTGCAGGTAGCTAGTTGAACCAGAGCCTATGCAACCACTCACTTGATTGTAATCAATAAAGTTGTGGCCTAAATTCTGCCAAAAAACAAACCAAAAATTTGAGTCTTGTCTGAATTTATTTCTTGGGGAGGGTTAAAAGGTCTCCACATGCAAGTGTGTTTAGGTGTTCCTACTAAGCAGGAGGTCCTTCCCTAATGGACAGATTATGTGCACATATTCCATAAAACATTGTGAATACGCACAATGGCTAGTTGTTGCGCACATTAGCTGTTCAACTCACGCAACTCCGAACATGTATATCACCCATATACACATGCACATGGCTTTTACTCTGCTTCCTGTGTGGTTCATTTCACATTTCTTGATTTCCCCAGCAGTTCGGCTCACCACGCACAGATGACACCTCAGCTACTCCTTCGGAAAATAGTCGATAGAGTAATTATTTACAAGCAGAAGTGAATAATCCCTAGGAACCTTCCTGTGACTATGCTTTGAAATTAGTATTTTTACACAGGCATTTGATTGAGTTTTGAGCTTAGCATACATGTTTGGCTTGAGAAGCCAGAGCTTTCTCCAAAAGTTAAATATTTGATCATGCCAGACTGCGGCATGGGTCTGTGAAAAGAAATTTTCTATAATTGGTTCTAGTTGCTCTCAAAATAAAATATGGCCATTTTAATTGATTTTACGTCTGTGGTGTTTTTAATATTAGAGTCTAGAATTATTAGCCTAGACTCTAGTGAAGAATGTGGTGGACAGACTGTTGGTAGATACAATGAAATGGGATCACAGTTCATCCATTCCTCAAGGATCTGCATTGGCTCCCTATTTGCTACAGTGGCCAAAGAAAATTAAATCGGTCTGTAAAGTCCAAGATATCTTGGGGCCCATCTACTAAAGAACCACCACTCCCTGGGAGATGCCCGATTCATAGTTCAACTACTAGCTGTAGTCCTTGATATGACAGCATGGAACAGAACCTTATCTGTTATGCACTCCAGAGAATCGTCTCCCTCCTGGAGATGTTCCTCATCCTCATCCCATTTTTACATTTCAAGTTGTTGGTTTTTATTATTTTTCTACTGTCCTGATGTCATGTATTTTAATGGACTGTTGTCCATTAAAATCAAACCTTCGGTTGAAAGGTTGATTAATAATAATAATAATAATAATAATAATAATAATAATAATAGACTCCTTAATAAAGGCTTTCCCTTTCCCCACATATCTGCCTGTGTGTTAAAAACTGCTTCGGTGAGGTGGACAACACTGGAGGCCATTTTCTCGATATAAGACAGCACCCATAAAAACATCTATCATGCCAGTTTATTTGCTTTGACAGTTTCCAGCAACAATTTCCAAAGGCAAATTAGGCGTGTGTGTGTTTGTGTTTTAAACTGAATTAATGAAATCCTTGATTCCCCACTGAAGTCTGTGAGAGATTTAAGAGTGAATTCAAGGGAAGCACCTTTCTTGCATTTGGAAGCCACAGCTCCAAAGACCTGACACCAAAGTCTCACATCACTCCCTTCATTTCGACTAAATATTTGCAAATTATGTAAATAGTTGAGCGCACCCATGAAATGTGATATAAAGAAGACAAACATTATTGTTCATTATCATATTCATGTTGCTAGCACTGCGCTTTCAAGCTGGAGGAGTTATTGCGGTTTTCAGTCAGCAGAACTAGGCCTACATATCAACCCTTCAGCTGGCTCCTGTTTGTGGCACACTTGCTTATCTCATTTACAAAAATGATCTTTGCTGAGAAGATCGCTTTGATCAGCAGATGATTGGAATAAAAGATTAAAAAAAGAGAGGGAAGTCAACCGCAGACATGCCAAAAGAAAGAAATGTTCAAAGGATCACTGTATTGTTGATTTGCATAACATTTTCAGATTCATTTAGGACAATGACAAATCACTCTTGAAAGCCCACTCAGTCAAAATATCACGAAACATGTGCCAGGGCTAGATGCAGAACTCAAAACTTAATATGACATAATTTGAAAAATCCCAATCATCCCATTAATAATGAAAAGATGCAAAGTTGGGATCATATAACATTTAGCTGAAAATAAAATACTCCCATTGAACCAGTAGGCAGTCTAAATTCTTGGATCTTTACAACAAAGCAGAGAGGCAGGGAGGTGAGGAAGAATATTAAATATAGATGCTAAAGCCCTTTTCATTCAAGCTGAATTCTCCTCCTTTCGGCACTTGTTTATCCACTGAACTTGCAATATGTT
Source organism: Zootoca vivipara (assembly GCF_963506605.1). Taxonomy (NCBI): domain Eukaryota; kingdom Metazoa; phylum Chordata; class Lepidosauria; order Squamata; family Lacertidae; genus Zootoca; species Zootoca vivipara. Next base: position 27,654,455 of record NC_083279.1, on the reverse strand, counting down.
GGTTTTGGTTTTTCTAATGAGGCTTTCTTTGGGACAACACTTCTTTACCTTTTATAGTTAGTAGAACTGCAAACTTCAGCATGGAAGTTTTACATCTGTGATTGGTAAGCTGTGAGCAGTAAGCAGTGGCATAGCGTGGGATAGGGTACAGGGGCAGTTGTCTCGGGAGTTCAATTGTTAGGGGACACAAAATTTCAACACCTGGTGCTGCCTCAATACAGCTGCACACTTCCATCACTAGGGTCTGCTGAAAATGGCTTCTCCATGCAAACCAGGAAGTGACCTCTCCAGACAATGGAATGACTCTTCTTATCTCTTCAGCTGCAATCTCCTGGGTGACACAGACACATGTGTACTCCATCTGTTTCCCTCCCCTGCTCCGTTGGCCCCGGGCACTGGCAACCCATGCTACACCACTGGTACTAAGATGCCCTCCCTTCCTGGCTTTTCATAGCTATTGGAGGTTCTGAATGCCCATTCTACTTTGCATCTGGTTATCCTAAAATTCGCTACAAATTCAGAGCAGCCAGTTTTCTAGCATATAGTTCAGGGGTTGTCAACCTTTTTCGATCCATGTACACATTTGCAAATGGAATAAAACCAATGTGGGCATGTCACACAGACAGCACAATCAAGTGTGTATGAATCTAATTTTTGGCTACAGTAGACTGCTTCTTCCTTCCATGCCTATTTACAATGGGTGAAGTAGACCCTGCAGGCACCAGGGAAAACTTCTACAGATGTGCCATATTGGTGACCCTTGATATAGTATGTGCCACTCTTCCTCAATATGATGCCCTCTACAACTTGCACATCCTTGATCATTAGTCGTGTTGGCTGGGGCTGATGGCAGTTGTGATTCAATTCATCTAGAGCACACCAGGTTGAAGGAATGCCACTAAAATCTAATCATGAATTAATTCTCTAAGTAGGGAGAATGGAATGGAGTACTGTCGAAGACGATATGGCGGGCTGGCTAGAATCCTGAACAGAAGTACTCAGCACCCACTAATGCATAATAAATAAATAAATAAATAAATAAATAAATAAATAAATAATAATGCATTAAGAAATAAATAAAGAATCCTACTTATCCCGAGTGTTAGTCTCCTGGCGCACACACCTATTTTTACGCTTTCTTAAATACAGTTGCTGAAATATATCTCAGCACTTCTTGTACATGTGCTGCTTTAGCTTTAAGAAACGGCACTAATTGGAGCGCAAGGAAAAAAACCCACACCAGATCGGGAAGCATGAGATTTGTTAAAGATACAACATAAATCCCAGTTTTATTGCTTCTTCTGATAGCAAATCTAAACAGAAGTCCTGGAGAAAATCTTCAAGCACCTAAATTTTATGTGTGCTCCAATAGCTTTTTCTCTTCCCCCGGGGAAAGAATGATACCTCTGTGTGAGCATCATGGAGATCCAGAAACTCATTGCTCCCGCTAGTATAAATCTCTTAGTTTATTTATTTATTTGACAGGACAGGAAATCATATCAGAATCATTATATATATACCGTATCTCTCTGCAAACAAACAAGGACTGTTTCATAAGTTTGCCAGGTCTTTGGGCACAAGCTCTCTACCACATGCACTCATTGCTCTTAGGCCACTCCCATTCATCTCAATGGGGGACTGTGCGACACAGCTTGTCATTGGATTGGGCCCAACCATGTCTATCAGTTCCTTTAACGTAGGGACACGGGTGGCACTGTGGTCTAAACCACCGACCCTCTTGGGCTTGCTGAGTGAAAGGTTGGTGGTTCGAATCCCTGTGACGGAGTGAGCTCCCGTTGCTCTGTCCTAGCTCCTGCCAACCTAGCAGTTTGAAAGCACACCAGTGCAAGTAGATAAATAGGTACCGCTGTGGCGGGAAGGTAAATGGCATTTCTGTGCGCTCTGGTTTCAGTCATGGTGTTCCGTTACACCAGAAGTGTTTTAGTCATGCTGGCCACATGACCCGGAAAGCTGTCTGTGGACAAACGCAGCTCCCTCGGCCTGAAACCAAGAAGAGCACCGCAACCCCATAGTCGTCTTTGACTGGACCTAACCATCCAGGGGTCCTTTACCTTACCTTTTTATTCCTGAAACTCAGGATAACATTTCACGCATCTGATGAAGCATTCCACAGATAGTTATGCCATAATATATTTCCTGGTCTATAAGGTGCCACAAAACTCTGTTGTTTTTGCTGCAACAATCTTTAAGAGACAGTGGGAATTGAAGGTCAAATGTTCAGAACTATCTGTGCCTTGGCTAGAGTTGAAGCAATCGAGGATCATTTCACACATTACTTGATGCAAATGTGTGCATCAGCCAAGAAGTAAACAGATCCTGGTGCTGTAATGAATTATATTTGTATGCTACACATATTTGCATATGAGTGTCTTCTTAAAACACCTTAGATGCAAACATAAATAGAGGCCAGGTATCACAAAGATTGTGACCTAAGATTAGGTTCTACTAACACCATTGGGTCTTAATGTGAACTCAAATCTGAATGTTCATTACTCAGTGTTGTATCAAATGATGACTTGCCTTATGGAATGGCCATTGTACATTAAATACCACAGGCAGAATTTTCATATGGTGCTTGAAGGCAGCACGGAGGAGCACCGGCAAAGGGCTTCAAGTAATCAGTCTGTTATATCTTACTTCCTGTGCCTCCAGTGGTCTGGTGATGAAGGGCACTTTTTAGGCTTCTGTGGGTTAAACCACAGGGCCTATGGCTTGCCGATCAGAAGGTCGGCGGTTTGAATCCCTGCGACGGGGTGAGCTCCCGTTGCTCGGTCCCAGCTCCTGCCAACCTAGCTGTTTAAAAGCATGTCAAAGTGCAAGTAGATAAATAGGTTCCGCTACAGCGGGAAGGTAAACGGCGTTTCCGTGCGCTGCTCTGGTTCGCCAAAAGCGGCTTTGTCATGCTGGCCACATGACCTGGAAGCTGTACGCCGGCTCCCTTGGCCAATAACGCGAGATGAGCGCTGCAACCCCAGAGTCGGTCATGACTGGCCCTAATGGTCAGGGGTCATAAGACATCCTTATTTTCAACAGAGAAATGTTGGAGGGACTGTAAGAGTGCTGGGAATTGTAGCTCTGAACTACAGTTCCTAAGATTATATGGAGGAAACAATATGGGAGAATTATATATGCTTTACATGTATGGTGTATATGCAGCTTCAGTGAAAAGTTAGTGAATGATGAGATATTAGTGGAATGGCACCACATTTGATGACACACATAACGCTTGTTCTTTAACAATATCTGTGAAGCTTATGGAACTGTGAAGGATGCACATAAGAACAGAAGAAGACTCCTGCTGGATCAGGCCAATGGCCCATCTAGGTCAGGATCCTGTTCTCACAGTGGCCTACCAGGTGGCTGTGAGAAAGCTTGCAAGACCACTTACTTAAGTCATTCACATAACACAGAAGAATTCTGCATCAGGAAGAGTCAGTGGGTAGATGAATATGCGTATAGGCGGGAAATAGACCATCTTGTTTCGTGGTGCACCAGAAATAATTTGGTACTAAATGCCCAAAAGACAGTTGAAATGGTAATTGATTTCAGAAGGCACTCTTCTGTCCTGCCGCCAATTTCCATCCTTGGTAACATGGTTGTAGTAGTAGAGTCCTTTAAGTTCCTGGGCTCTATAATTTCTCAAAAGTTAAATTGGTCAAGCAACATCAATAGTATTATTTAAAAGGTCCACCAGAGGTTGTATTTCCTGCGTCAACTAAGGGAATTTAAATTGCCCCAGGAAGGGTTGATCCAATTTTACAGAAGGATCATTGAAACTGTTCTCTGCAATTCTATTACTGTTTGGTATGGTACAGCCTCCAAGACAGACAAGAAAAGGCTCCAACGAGCTGTAAGAATTGCGGAAAGGGTAACTGGTGCTAGCTTGCCTACAATAGAGACAATCTATGCTACCAGAGTTAAGAAGAGAGCAGAGAGAATTGCAGCAGATCCTTTACCATCAGATGATCCCTGCCATCATCTGCTAGATTTACTCCCATCTGGACGCCACTACAGGTCTTCATATACAAAATCGGCCAGGCACAGGAACAGTTTTTCCTCTTGTGCCATTAAATTGTTAAATTTGTAGCTGTGTAGCTGAAGGGGAGGTCAATTATGGGTGGGTTTCTTTGCTTATTTGTATTGTGAGTGGAACAGTGTGTGTATGTTTACATTGCAATGTAGCCGAAACAAATCCCAAGTATGTTGGAAAATGTACTTGGCCAATGAAGAAGAAGAAGAAGAAGAAGAAGAAGAAGAAGAAGAAGAAGAAGAAGAAGAAGAAGAAGAAGAAGAAGAAGAAGAAGAAGTTGTGTAAGGAGACCCATGAGACTGATGTGATACTTCCCTGTACGCTGCTTGATGTCCTATCTCTTGTTAACACAGTACCATAGCTGCCAAGTTCTCCCTTTTCTCATGAGGAAGCCTATTCAGCATAAGGGAAAATCCCTTAAAAAAAGGAATAACTTGGCAGCTATGCACACTACTTGCTAACTGACTCTGACTGTGCAAACTGGCTGACCTGGAAAAGAAGCATTGTGTTTGAGGTAACGTGAGATGATGCTCCTTCTGTCTGCAAGGCTTGAAGGATGATGATAACCAAATACATTCACGTATGCAAATTATCACTTGATCCTGCTGAAGAAGATGGATGTGTGAACTAGCAGGTGATCATGAGCTGGGGTGGGGGGTGGGTACTTCATCCATGAAGTAAAAAGACTGTGGAAGCAAAAAGGAAAGATAAGGCAGCTTGGGGGGGGGGTCCATAAAATCATCTCTTGGAATCCTTTACTTCTGGAATGCTACTACCTTTACTTTTATAATTGGTTTTGGGCTTTGTGACAGGTAGTCAGTTTCTAGATGAGCTGTTGTCCTTCCGACTTCCCAAGTGTTTCCTGATGCTACTCGGCTACCTAGATGTATTTCTTTGGGTGGAATTATTTTCGCTCTTGATGGTTAAAAAGTTGAACTTACGGATAACCTCCAGCCAGGCAGAAGCAGGCTAGCTTAAGTGTGAATAAGTTCTCCCAGGCTGCCGGTGACCTCGGCCCTGACCCAGGTGGACCACACTCTACAGAGCAAAGATATAATTATACTTCTGTGCTGTTTCAGTCATGAACCTATCCTGAGGCTGTCAACTGTGTGCATTGGTGTTTATTTCAACATGATACTTCGATGTTCTTGGCTTCTGGGTAATTGGAAAAGATACTTTTTTTGTTCTTCCCTGTTGGGTAATTGGAAAGGTAAAATTTTACACAAACACAAACACACACACAGAGACACCCCTTACCTCAAATTCAAACAGGTGAAAGGAACGAACAGAAAAATGTTTGCTCAATAAAGTCAGCTTTATTAACATATATTTAAAGTGCACTCCCCAAGAATCCTGGGAATTATATTTTACCATTCACAGAGCTATAATTCCTAGTACCCTTAAGAATCTACATTTCCCAGGATTATTTGGGGGGCGGGAGGAAATGTTCTATAAATGTACAACGTGTAAAATCTTTTAGGAGAGGCCTCTTCATGGTACTGGGGAACCCTATTCTTTTAGTCAAGTATTAAAGACTGGACTAACAAGTACTAAACAATGAGTAGAAATGGAATTTGGATTTTAAATATTGCATTTCTGTTCCTTCTGAATTTTCATATCAGTGTTCTGCTGGATGTTTCAAAATCACATTTAAATGAACAGTTTGAAAGCACATCAAAGTGCAAGTAGATAAATAGGTACCGCTACAGCGGGAAGGTAAACAGCATTTCTGTGAGCTGTTCTGGTTCGCCAGAAGCAGCTTAGTCATGCTGCTCACATGACCTGGAAGCTGTACGCCGGCTCCCTTGGCCAATAAAGCAAGATGAGCGCTGCAACCCCAGAATCGGTCACGACTGGACCTAATGGTCAGGGGTCCCTTTACCTTACTACTATTATTTATTATTACATTTATATTCCATCTTTCCTCCAAGGAACTCAAGGCGGTATACATGTGTCCCCTACTGTCCGATTTGATCCTTACAACAACACTGTGGGGTAGGTTAGGCTGATAGGCAGGGACTGCTTCAACATCACCCAGAGAGGTGGCATGGTTGTGTAGGGACTATCATGATAGTTTGGTCTTTTCATATTTCATGTTGTCTGGACAGCTTCTGAACCGCCTCATACTGTGAAGCATGGCGCACAAGACCAATTAATTATTTGTGTTGCTTGAAAACTTTCAAAGCCCATGATGCAGCATGACTGCAGGCAAATGTGGGCGCTTGAAAATATCCAGGCCCTAACTGAAGTGAGAAATTGAGAATATGGAAACATAAATGGACTTTAAACATTTGACTTCCCTCTACAGCACGCACATAAACAACCTTCTTGATTGTTGCTTTTGTCTGCTCAATCCACCCAACCTGGTCTTTGCATGCAATGAAAGCCCCTAACTCACCAAGGGTTTGAGACCCATCAGCTACTCTCGCATAGTTTAGCCGGCCAGTCGAAGCCATGTGGCTGCTGTCTCATGTAGCTTCTAGGAGCCACAGGTGAGATCTGAGTGCAGAGTGGGGATCAAAGGTGGACAAAGTACCCCAGAAGGAGCACGATGTGTCCCCCATCAGAGGTACTACCCCTCCCCTAACACCTCATGCACCCCAAAAGTAGCCATGAGCAATAAATTAAACGCCAAATGTACATATAAGAACTCCCCCCAAATCATAAGATGATCTAAAAGAGATATACAAAAAGATTACTATCAGCAAAAGCATCAAAAACCCCTAAGCGACACCCAACCCAAGAGTCTGTTCGGCAGCTTCTGCTTTTGTAGCTGTAGTCAGTCTCAGCCTCCCAGCCCAGGTGGAAAAGGGGCTGCAAGGCAGGGAACAGGTCTCCTAGGACTCACAGCAAAGATGGTACAGTACAAAGAAAAACCAGGATATTCTCTACACATTCTGCTGACATTGTACCCAACTGCACAATGTGACCCATTTCCTTGTATTCCACTATTTTCAACTCTACCTCCAAAAGAGCATTACAATTTGAATGCCATGGTATATTGTCCATTTACCTCAGCGCCTTGACACTTTGCTGTGCAGCTGACAACATTAACGACTGTTTTTAGCTTAATGTATATGATAACACTCCAGTTGTTCTAACAAGCAAAATGATTAGTTTACTAGGATACCTCAGAAAGCGGAAATTATAATGACATGTATTTTTAACTTGTAACTTTATGCTGTGATTTCAAAATCATTGCTTTGCCTGCAATTCTTTTGTAGCTCGAGCTTGTATTTGTCCTATTATTTGGAGAAAGACTGACAACTTTTCACTGAAAATAATTATTAGTTAATGCTCATGCACTATATTAAGTACAAACACTTAAACCCTACAGCTTCGTCGTGTGCGACTCACGCAAGCGTTTTCAATTGCTGGGGCGTTTATGGAGAGCTTTGCATTTCAACATCTGAGCCATGCTCATCAGCTCTGTTGGAGATTTACTTTCTTAAAACTTGAGGAGGTGCAGCCATATCATAAAATCTTTAGATTGTTCTCTTCCTCTCAGATGTTATAAGGAGAAGGCATATCATTTTCTGTTCCAGAAAGGGTGGATCTTTCTTGTACAACCCCATACCATTTTTAGGTGCTTTTCAAATAGCATGACGTTAGCGGGGTTAATTGATGCTTTTGAATTATGGTGCTGGAGGAGACTCTTGAGAGTCCCATGGACTGCAAGAAGATCAAACCTATCCATTCTGAAGGAAATCAGCCCTGAGCGCTCACTGGAAGGACAGATCGTGAAGCTGAGGCTCCAATACTTTGGCCACCTCATGAGAAGAGAAGACTCCCTGGAAAAGACCCTGATGTTGGGAAAGATTGAGGGCACTAGGAGAAGGGGACAACAGAGGATGAGATGGTTGGACAGTGTTCTCGAAGCTACGAACATGAGTTTGACCAAACTGCGGGAGGCAGTGGAAGACAGGAGTGCCTGGCGTGCTCTGGTCCATGGGGTCACGAAGAGTCGGACACAACTAAACGACTAAACAACAACAACAGTGGGGTTAATGCAGACTAATTTGCTGGGTGTCCTCCAGGTTACACCACCCCAGCTAGGGATGGATGATTTTTTTTCCAGTTTCAGTCTCTTTGTGACTGATGTGACGGAGGAATGATGACACTAAGGGCTGTTTCTGACACACACTCGGATGACACTGGTGAAGTGTGGTAGGAAGCAATTGCTTCTTCAGGAGAAGCACCTGTGAGCGCCTGGATTCTGACCCATGATCCAGGGTGTTCCTGTGGGGATTGGCTACTTCCATGCTTGACTACTATTACTAATAATAAAGGTAAAGGGGCCCCTGACCATCAGGTCCAGTCGTGTCCGACTCTGGGGTTGCGACGCTCATCTCGTTCTATAGGCCGAGGGAGCCAGCGTTTGTCCGCAGACAGCTTCTGGGTCATGTGGCCAGCATGACAAAGCTGCTTCTGGCGAACCAGAGCAGCACACGGAAACACCGTTTACCTTCCCGCCGGAGCGGTCCCTATTTATCTGCTTGCACTTTGACGTGCTTTCAAAGTGCTAGGTTGGCAGGAGCTGGGACTGAGAAACGGGAGCTCACCCCGTCACAGGGATTCGAACTGCCAACCTTCTGATCAGCAAGCCCTAGACTCTGTGGTTTAACCCACAGAGCCACCTGGGTCCCTACTACTACTAATAATAATGTTATAATTTATATGCCGCCCATCTGACCAGGTTGCCCCAGGCACTCTGGGTAGCTCCCAACTAAATATTAAAAACACATTAAAATCAAAGATTAAAAACTTCCCTGAACGGTGGCACTTTGGTCTAAACCACTGAGCCTCTTGGGCTTGCCAATCAACAGGTCGGCGGTTCGAATCCCTGCGACGGGGGTGAGCTCCTGTTGCTCTGTCCCAGCTCCTGCCAACCTAGCAGTTCGAAAGCATGCCAGTGCAAGTAGATAAATAGGTACCGCTGTGGCGGAAAGGTAAACAGCATTTCTGTGCACTCTGGTGTCTGTCAAAGTGTTCCGTTGTGCCAGAAGCGGTTTAGTCATGCTGGCCACATGACCTGGAAAGCTGTCTGTAGACAAATGCAGGCTCCCTTGGCCTGAAAAGCAAGATGAGCGCCGCAGCCCACAGTTGCCTTTGACTGGACTTAACCGTTCAGGGGTCCTTTATCTTTATGTTTACCCATAAAGCCTTCTGCCCAGTCCCCTGTAACCTCACTTCTCATAGTGAGGAAACCACCTGAAAGCCCTCAGAGCTGGACCTCCATGTCTGGGCTGAATGATGCGGGTGGAGACGCTCCTTCAGATACAGGGCCAGGCCTGTTTAGGTCTTTAAAGGTCAACACCAACCCTTTGAATTGTGCTCGGAAACGTACTGGGAATGTACGGGAATCATTGGCACATCACATAGTGATTGGGATGTTTTGGTGGCGTTGCTGAGGGAGATTCTGACAGTGTTACAGCATCGAGTCCTTTAAACTGATAATGTCTTCTTTTCATCTTTTCTCATGGTTGTCCCTGGAATAATGTTACATCAACTCTACATTGGCATTGAGCAGCCTAGTAGTGTACTCAAGCCGTTCACATCGGTGTGATGCTTACCTTTGCATAATAGGCTACATTCCAATAAGGTACACTGCATTCATACTTTTTGCAGCAACACTGAGGACAGAAATCCCCGGAGGAACCTCGTGGATTACCAGGAGCAGAGTCTAGGCAATCACAGGTGCCTTTCTCAGGCAAATCACCTTAGCCCTGTCCTGTGGAACACCCTGCCAAGAGAGATTCAGTGGGCACCATTTGTGCCATCTTTTAAATGCCCGCTGAAAATTCTAAACCACCGAGTTCTAAACCACTGAGCCACTTGGGCTTGCCAATCAGAAGGTCAGCAGTTCAAATCCACATGACGGGGTGAGCTTGTTGTTTTGTCCCAGCTCCTGCCAACCTATCAGTTTGCAAGCATACCAGTGTGAGTAGATAAATAGGAACTGCTGCGTCAGGAAGGTAAACGGCATTTCTGTGCATCCTGGCTTCCGTCACAGTGTCCCATTGTGCTAGAAGCAGTTTAGTCATGCTAGCCATATGACCAAGAAAGCTGTCTGTGGACAAATGCCGGCTCCCTTGCCCTGCAGAGATGAGCATCGCACATCAGAGTCGCCTTTGACTGGACTTAACTGTCCAGGGGTCTTTTACCTTTTACATTCAGGCAATTACATGTACATCCCCCACAGTAGTCTACTGATGTTTGTTTTCAAATATTTTGCTTTCAGCTTGCTTTATTTTTTTATTTTACTGTGTAGTTTAATATTTTTCTTATTGTTGTAAACAGCTATGCTATATTTCTATGTTGCGGTAGCATTTTAAATATATTTATATAAAAAATTTAATTGCTCAGTGTGAATGCAAAAAAGCAAGCCTATCTATATCTAAATATCTATATACTACTCATTCTACAACTGGTAGAAGCCCACTGCAAATTCAAGCTTACTCAGCTACAATGCATTATTACCTGAAGCTGAGGGCCATGTATTAATTACATTATTACATGACCCTCAGCCTCAGATAATAATGCCATGACCTTTTTTTTTTAGCTGGTTGATTTTTATTTTATCAGCCTTTAACAATCAGATCCTGAAGTTCTTATTCATGAATAATTTTAATGATTTCCTTCTCTCTCTTTTTGTCACTTCTATATGCCAGTAAATATGTTTAGAAACTTAGCAATTGTGCACTGAGCTAAGTTGCATGTTCAGACCCAGAGACCTCCCCCCTAAATAAATTCACACTTGACTCAAATTTTAGTTAGCATTTTGGCAGTATTTAGGCCATAGCTTTATTGATTACAGAAAGTGAGTGGTTGCATAGGCTCTGGTTCGACTAGCTCCCTGCACCCTTGCAGGTAGTGCTGACCCAGGGCATTAGCATAGGTCAGCCAAGGGTGAACACCTGAATAGGCGAAAAGCCGGGAACAGGCTATGTCTGCCACCCAGATGTCCCCCTGGACTCAGGCACGGGCACAACCCCCTCTTGGGGTTGACCAAACCATTTGAGTCCCTGGATATCTTTAACAGAATACCATTCACATATGGATGGCGAGAGCGTTCTCACGTCCCTATCACCTGAACCAGTGCCTATCCGCAACCTTACAAGTTGCAACGATTTCATATGCGGCAGGCGAAACCCAAGTGGGGTTTCGAAATCAGCCAAGTGGGGAAAATTCCTGCCATGCCCCTGTCCCAGACGACACACGACGGCATAGCAAGGTCAAGTGCAAAAGCCCTAAAAGTAGGGAGAGGTGTTGGGTGTTTCGAATGCACGTGCCGAAAGAGGAAGCTCTGGGTCATGTGCATGGGTATATATAGGTCCCTCGATCCATTTGGACTGTGCCCCATTGGCCAGATTGAACCCAACATTGAGGAATCTACCAATCGGGTGTTGTGGCTGACCAATCTTACCCGCCCACAACACAGGAGTTCGGTCTCCAGGTCTCGCCGCAACACATGCCCTCTTTTAGGGAGGACAAGATTTACGTTTAAGGTTAAAATGCATGTTCTTATCTATGGTCTCCAAAGGGGGGGGGACAGTTATGATACTCTGAGAAATAAGTTTTTAATAATAGAGATGCCAACTTGGTATAGCTTGGAGTGATACTAACATCGGCTTGGTGAACAGAAGCAACTGAATCAATAGAAAGAAAAAGGCACTATTTGCTGATAAAACAACTTGTGATGTACCTAACAAAGATTTTTTTTTTTAAAAAAAGATAAGAATGGGGGAAGTGCTTGGAAAAGCAATATATAGAATTACTGTGAATAATACTGCAAATTAACAGATTTAATATAGCACCAATCTATCTGTATTTGTAAAAAGCAAATGATGAAAAATATGCGTTGTGGGAAAAAAAAATCTAAGTGGTATTAATGGTAAGGCAAGGTGAACAATACTGATAATATTAAATTAACCCAAGAGAGTCCTAATCAGGACCCCAATGTAGGAAATCTGCTTGCCAACTGTCGTTCTTTTTCCCATTGGTTTAGTTAAGGGTTGAAGTTCTTCTTGAAGTTTCTTTTTTTTAATCATTAGATCCCGACCTTACAGTTTTCTCTGACTACTTTCCTTCAGGCTGTCTTTGCTCCTGTCAATTTAGGATTTCCAGGGAATTATTCTTCTTTGAAATGCATATTCCAGGCTTGAAATGCTGGCATATGTACACTGTAGAGTAATTGTGGAGGCCAAATGTTTAATTACACATGACAGCTGGAGCTGTAGGAGTCCGAGGCATGTGGAAAACAACTCATGCCCTATGCAGTCTTACGGAAAGGAACAAAATAATATACATTTAGTTGGTGTGCCACATGCTAGCCACTGTGCAGTGTCTGTTTCTCGATTGAGCTGGGAGTTTTAACTGCTTGTTTTCTTCTTCTTCTGAGAACTGCCTTGTAATTAATATACACAAATTATTTCCTTCTCCTTCTGTCTTGATCTGCAGTTCTAGGCACAAAACTTTAATCTCACAGACACCATCTCACAGTGAAACCTCAGCAATTCTGGTCCTTGTTCCTCTAAGCCACGGGGAAAGTTTCTTTTCCTTCCCCCCCTCTTTTTAATACAAAATTGTCTGTGGCATTTCATTTTTGTCAGTGCTTAATGAGAATTGGTACTGGAAAAGCCATTCCGAGGTGAATGTACGTTTTTTAAAATAAATAAATAAAATTATATCGGATGGAAAGAGACAGTCTATTTTACCACCATGTATCTGGCCTGCTCTGAAAGCTAGCCAATGGAAACTATCTTAATGTTATATTTTAACGAAATACAATATTCTTCTATTTTTATATTTCCATATTGTTTCTATATGTTTCCATTTCAAACAGATGCAAAACAGACCCTCCAAATATGTCCCCATTTTCCAGGGACATCCCTGATTTAGAGAAGCTGCCCCAGTTTCTGATTTGATCCTGGAATGTTACACTTTTCCTTAGGATGTCCCTATTTTCACTGGAGAAATGTTGGAGGGAATGGAATTATCCGACTCCCAAGCTGTCTGAAGGCAATCCTATATAGGGAACCTTTTTAATGTTTAATGTTTTATTGTGTTTTCATATATGTTGGAAGCTGACCAGAGTGGCTGGGGCAACCCAGTAAGATGTGTGGGGTATAAATAGTAAAATTAACATTTTGAAATAGGGCTTCCCTATTTTCATTGGAGAAATGTTGGAGGGTATGCTGAAGGTGGTCTATCGAGAGCAGAGTTGGAAATTGTGGAGACTGTGGATGGAATGATATACAGTGGTACCTCGGTTTACAAACACAATTGGTTCTGGAAGTCTGTACTTAACCTGAAGCATACTTAACCTGAAGCGAACTTTCCCATTGAAAGTAATGGAAAGTGGATTAATCCATTCCAGACAGGTCTGCTGAGTACTTAAACTGAAAATACTCAAACCGAGGCATACTTAAACCGAGGTATGACTGTATTGGCCTAGTTTTTGAGCAAAACATGAATCAGTTGTACATAAGGCAGTGACCATTTTACGTTTGCAGCCACTCAGACGCTCACACTGCTGTGGACCATAGCTGCCAAGTTCTCCCTTTTTTTAAGGGAAATTCCCTTATGCTGAATAGGCTTCCTCGCGAGAAAAGGGAAAACTTGGCAGCTATGCTGTGGACCCAGAAATGCCCCAAATGGTTGCTGCCTGTATTCAGTCACTGTTAAGTTAGAAACAAATTAAAACATGGATTTCAGAGGATGTCAGTACCATGCCAAGCTCTATGTGTCTTGTACGATTTGTTCTGTCTCTTTGTTACTGTGTCACCAGCCCACGCAGAACAACTCTCAGTGCTAGGGTTGCCAACTGACCAGAGGGGGGGGGGAAATGTTCTGGGCTGCTCTTGTGTCTTTAACAGTTGGGTTCGAAGGCCAAGCTCTTCACAGCATGTAGTCAAACATTATGATCTGCTAACTGTCGTTGGAACAGCTAAAAGGGCTGGTTCAAAGTTGTCCCTTAATTTCTATTGCACAAGGATCAAAATAGCTAAAGATCCGAGGCTTGGGGAAGGGAACATCTCCGGTCTCTAGCACAAAATCAACCTTCAGCTTTCAGAACTGGCCAAACCATTCTCACTTTCCTTTGTACTCCAGCCTCTTCCTGGTTTCAGACAGAGCCTTCTTCACAGAGAGCTCCCTTTAACCACCGTCACTGGAGATCTAAGGACCACATTCCTCTTACAATACACCTTCCATCAGTAAAGCCAACTAGGTTCTTGATTTGTTAACCAATGGTTCTCGAAAAGGTATTTTAGCTGTGGGATCCTGGTGATACTGAAGAACAGGTGTGACCCATAGCTGTGGTTCTCCTGTAGGTTCTTGGCATTATTTTATAGAAGTCAAGCAAATGACTTCTTTTTGTGGAGCAGGGAGAAAGATATACAGTACAAACGAAGGAATGAATTAGCGTTAGGATGGCAAATATCCTCATCCTAGTGCCTATAATTCCCAAGATCCAAGTCATGGGCGAGCACTATCCATGTTTCCTTGCTCCTCTTGTGGGTGCTGTGTACTTATAAAAGCTGTCCCACAGCTTCTCCCACTGCTTTGATCCATCTTTTCTTTTCTTTCCTGGCCACCATGCTTCGTCTCTTGTGCATCAAGAAGCCATGATGTAAGATTTAATTTCTACAGTATTTGACACAGAGCTAACTAATGTTGCTTTAACCTTTCAGTGATCAGTCTTACAGTCAGGAGGGGTGGGGGAATGCTAGCAGTGTGAAACAAACAAATAAATAAATGAAATTCTCCCCTTTCAAAAGTTAATGAATGTCTATAATGCTCTGATGTCGAAACAAACAAGCAGAGAACACTTTTTCTTTTTCTCCTGATGACTTCCCTTTCCTTTTGCTCTCACACAGAATAGGCTTAGATTGGTTTGACAAATGAACTTTAAAGGAATAGATTTCAGTGGTGCTGGGGGGGGGGACAAAAACCAACCACAATAACACAGCTTTTGTACAGCAAGTTAAGAATGAACATTCATAATTGACTGAAGTTGAAAAAGAAACTCTGGCTCCCACTAGTAAACAATTATAGGCACTTGGAAATTAGTGCCACGCATCAGCAGGGAAGACCAAAGCGCTCCTCAAAAATGCGATGCAGAACGTTAATTTGAAACTACTGTGCATTTCAGGATCCAAGCAGTGTCTTTATTTCTGATGTGAGTTGGCTTGTGAAGGATGCAAATGATACCACTGCAGTCTTCTCCGCCCTGATGTCTTTGGAGATCTGTGAAATGATTCTAAGATTTGGGGCATTTTAACAAGATGTAGTCCCCTGGGAATAATTGAAAGTGTTGGATTTTGGAATATACCTCTTGTTAACATTAGCACAAAGAAACACATAAGTAAAAAAAAGGGGGGGGGGTATAATTTTTAGGAAGTGCTTTGTAGATTGACTATCTTGGCTCCATTGAATTTGAAGGCGCATTTCCCCCGTAATATTACTGAACCTTCTGCCTACCCAATTAGCTGCAAGCAGTGGCCTCATTCTGCATTGGCTGTGTAAATATTCCTCAAATGAAAACCTCCCCATTCAAGGTTGTGGGTATTATTCTGATTCTACTCTAGTGGCGGTAAGGAGGGAAAATGCCCAACTATTTCTGAGTAGAAACTTAAGTGGAAGCAAATCCAATTGAACTCAATGGGACTTTGAGAATTGCCAATGCAATTCTGGGTTGCATCAATAGGAGTATAGCATCTAGATCAAGGGAATTAATAGTACCACTGTATTCTGCTCTGGTCAGACCTCACCTGGATACTTCAGATCTTCAGATACTTCTTCAAATCTGAAGAAGTGTGCATGCACATGAAAGCTCATACCAATGACAAACTTAGTTGGTCTCTAAGGTGCTACTGGAAGGAATTTTTCTAAATTATTTAATATTTATTGACAGTCATTTCAGATTTTCTTTTGGGGCCAAATCCTGTGCCCTACTATGCTATCTGAACAAATACTACCTAAATGGGAACCTCCAAATTTGCTTCATATTTCGTACGGAAGAACTGGCGAAGATATATGGTTGCCAAACTCTTACTGCAATTCATTGCCTTCCCTAGAAGTTCCTCAGATTTCCTTCAAAAGTCGTTTCACATTTGTCGGCATGCGAAATCCAGTGGCAGGACTTGAATCATAAGATAACGGGGAGAATCCCAAAAGTGCAACCCCACACGCATTTACCCGAGAGTAAGCCCCTCTGAAGTGACCAGGACTTACTTCTGAGTAGATATGCCTGGGATTACACAAGGAGATGATATGCACCAATACATTCGTTTGACCTCAGCTGTGAGAACATTGTGAAATATTCTTTAATACTTACTGATCTTTTTCAAAGCATTTAAATTCCATCTAGGTTGCAGGGCGCACAAAAGCAGAGAAATGCTGAAACGCTTTTGTTACTGTGGGTAATATTACCAGGAGCCCGCAAAGGAGCGATTGGGAGTTAAGGCAGTTCTCAACTGGCTTTTAATTTAACGCAGACTTCGAAAGACATATGTTGACCTATGGGCTTTGCCAGAGTTTAAATAAGAGTGCAGGAAGTGATACCCAGAAAGAAAGCTGGAACACCTGTATAGGTCAATGTTGGTCCATCATGCTTAACTAATTTTTAAGTGACCTCTGATCTCGATTTCCAGAGGGCCATGGGGATTTGTATCTTTCATCCAGAAAGTCCTACACCTGCCTTCAATTAATGAAACTCGACTTAACTTTGTTATCTGATCAACTGAACTCACAGTGCTGTGGAAACAATTGTTTTATTATTGTACTGACAAATTATCCTATTAACAACCAGCTACTATGAAAATCAATTTAAATCTGGCTGAAATACTCAAATATCATTGGAGGTACAACTGGGAATAAACTGGTGAGTTAATGTTATTGTGTATGCAGTAAATAAATTAAATGCAACCAGTTTACTCCAAGCAATTCGTATTGATAATTAGAATGCTAAATTATTATGTAATATATAGAGAAACATAGTGTGTGATTTTGGTTTTTATTTATGGACTGCATACCTGTGTGAATCATTTCCAGTACATTTCAAGTTATATTTCACAAGTTTCTCATTTCCATACTTATATTCTCTCTCTCTTTCTCTCTCTCGCACACTTAATATTTATATATTCTAGGCTAGATTTTGTTCACAGTTTTACCTTTTTAGCCAAGTCATTCCGAAGTACCAAATCTCATGTTCCATAGTGGATCCTGCAACAAAATGTCACAGTGGGGGTATTCCTGCCTAGTGTTCAAGACAGCAGCTATGCCTTCCTAGGGTTGCCAGACTCAATAGAGGACAGGACTTCTGTGCCTTTAATTGCCCTGCTCTCTTTTGAGTCTGGAAACCTTAAAGAGAAACCAGCAGACCCTTTGTTTAATTTCCAAGCAAAGGGTCTGCTGGTTTCTCTTTAAGGTTTCCAGACTCAAAAGAGAGCAGGGCAATTAAAGGCACAGAAGTCCTGTCCTCTATTGAGTCTGGCAACTCTATGCCTTCCTTCTGGATTTCACCATGGCTCCCAGTTTTTGATATTCCCCTCTTCACAACAGAAACAGCATTCTGCCTTCTTCCCCATTAGGTTCTCTCTCTCTCTCTCTCTCTCTCTCTCTCTCTCTCTCTCTCTCTCTCTCTCTCTCTCTCACACACACACACACACACACACACACACACACACACACACAAACTATCTATATGAAAGAACTTGGTCATCTCCTGAAACCTTCCTGTCAAACCAGCTAGGAGACCTTGATAAGCACTTTGAGACTACTTCCTTTAGGGCTTCCCAAGACATTTTACCACCTGAAGCAAAAGGCAATATGACATCCTCCATTCCATGTGCAGAGGAGCCAGCCAAACTAGCAGTTTCATAGGACGAAGGAAAGCTGCCTTATGCCGAGTCAAATCGTTTGCCCGTTGGCAGCACTGACTACCAGTGACTTTAGAGTTTCAAGGCTGATTCCCTCCCAGTCCAACTGGAGATGCCAGGGATTGAACTTGGGACCCTCTCCATGCAAAGCATATGCTGCACCACTGAAGTGTGGTGTTTCCCTATTCTTACTTCAATACTGGCGATGGAATAGCATCCTCTGCACCTGAGGGCAGCAGGTTAGTTTAGGGGAGGGGTAGAGAACTGAGTGATACCAGCAGGGCAGATGGTTATTCCTCCCATTCCTGGCAGGCCAAGTTTGACAAATGGGTGGGGCTAGTCACCTGTCAATCACCTGATGCCAAAATGGTGCCAGGTGACCCTTTTTCTTTGTTCCCCACAAAAGGTCTTTCAAAGCATCCTGCAAGATGCTGATTGTCAGGTCTTGTGAGGCCCAGTTGCAAGTTGCTGAACAAAAATCTATCAGATGATGATAGGGCCTTGTGAAGTCTTTGGCACAGGGCTTTGCAGGTGCTCTACAAGCCCCTTTTGGCTAAGCCAGGGTATTTACTTGACTCAGGTATGGCTGGGGGCATGGCTTGGCCAAAATGGCCTTGTGGGCCAAATTGGGTTTGTGGGGTGGAGCTTCCTCACTCCTGATTTAGTGTTTTGCAGAGCAGTCTATGTGACACAGGCAGTTCTGTCCCCACAAGAGAGGAATGGCCAGGTGACTCTCACCAATGCCTCCCAACATCTACCGCCTGAGGCAGTCACATCACTCTGCTTAATGGTAGAGCAAGCCCTGATCTTCCTATAAGATGGCTCCAGATGAGGAGGCTGCAAAATTGCAGGTGAGGAACATACACATGTCCCAGGGACCCAGGAGCACAGAAAGCAACAGATCCAAATAGATGTTAAAGATATGAGTTTAATGTGCATGCTTGTATGCATTGCATTTGAAAACTTATGCAGAGGTTTGCATTTTGTAAAGATAGGCTTGCATCAGACAAAAGAAGTTTAACTGCAGCTGATGCGGCAGGAGAGGGTGCAGGTTTCCTTTTGAGCGTTTAAACTAAATTATGATCCATCCCTGGGAACCCAAGCAGTGATCTCTCTCAGCAGATGAAGCCAGTGATTCAGCTCAGCATTGTTCCATAAGCAAGTTGCTTGCATAGGCTCTCTCTCTGGGATCAGAGAGAGGATAGTTCTCCGGCTGCATTAAGGAAGTAAAGAAGACTGGACTGCATTGCTAGTTTGTTTAAGAGCAATGTGTTACTTTGTATTTGGAACATTTCTTTTGTAACTGGTTTAAGGCAGTTTGCAGTAAAACATTTGGGAACTCTTTCTCGTGGTGGAGAGCATATTCATTTCTATTCTGCGCACAAGGATCAGGGATTCTGCTCGCAACAACTCTCACAATAGATGCTAAGACAAGGTGTCACCCAGAATGAGAAGCTTTCTGTTCCTTATTACAATATCTCACACATAGGACCCTAAGTGTAACTTCTCCTTGCTCTACGGTTTCATATAGCTGATGACACACTAATTATGCACATCTGATTACACCTTTATATAGCAGCTTGCATCAGAGCTCTCCAGCATATATTTGACTATGATGACTTGATTGGACCTACACGTGCAACAGAATGAGACGGTAGAGTTCGAAGATGGTAAAATGAACTGCAAGGCTTCAGAATACAGATGGGGGATTTCTTTATGGATATAGTCCTGTCTCTTAAAAAAGAAATCTGCAAGGAAAAAACAGCACAGCTCGGAAAAAGCTGGGTAAAACTCATTCTCCCTGATGTGCTTGCTTGCTTCCCCCCTCCCCCCCCCAGTATTTTCCACCTGAAGTGTGTAGCAAGTGGGGGGGGCAGAGAATTTGGTTCAATTTTCACATTTTCATGCAAACCCACCTAATTTGAACTTACTGAAAGAGTACATGAATAAAAAATGGAGCTGTTCTTTCAAATTTGCACTTTTCTGAATGTTGTGGGGCAATCAAATAGCATATATTAGGCAGAAGGGTGCGTAAAAATGCATATCTCAGTGCCGGGAACATACAACAATGCATTATATTAGGGGAAATGGCTTGCCAAAATGTATGCATTAGGCAAAACCGCATAGGAAAATGTGAATATTGAGAAATGTGAGCAACATAATGCTGGTGAATGTTCATGAAGACTTTTTTAAACAAATCACAAAGGGATGCAGAAATGTGGAGAAATGACCTTATTACAGGACAAATGAGGGAGTGGGGGAAGCTGAAATTGCCATGTTCATCCATTCCTAGAAGTGGAGTGGTCTTCTCTTTCACTTCAAGATCTTGCCGCTTCCACTGAAGGAGGCTGGAGTTCAAAGCTGTATTCAAAATGAACCAAATCACTTCCCAATAATTTCTGGGTTTTCTGTATTATCCATTGGTAATAGTTACCACCCAGTGTTAAAAGAATCAATCTATGCACATTTTCAAAATCAAAGGCTTGATTTGACACAAATATGTTTAGAATATCGGTCTCAATATGTGGTGGTGGTGGGAAAATGGTGGGGGATATACTATTTATATATGTCCCGGTGGTGCTTTTTCAGCTAATAGGTGCCTCAAAGTGGCCTCTCAAACACCCATCCTGCACTTACTTTATGGAAAAGTAAGTAAAATTATACACACAGTATGAAAGTGTACATTATTCCCTGGAATGATCTTCAACTGCTATACCTTAAAATGGGCTTTTTGGAGGTATAATCAGTGGCACCTCAGCAAAAGAAACAATGAAACTTTTAAGGCATATGTATACTTTCTCTCAAGTATATTAGATTTAATGGAATCTAAAACCCTTTAAGCTAAAATCCGAAAGGGAAAAAAAAAATAGATTTCACTTTATCACAGAGGGATTTCAAGCCTATGCACGTTAAAAAAAGGGAGGCTGGAAATGTTTTTGTTCAGTCAAGTGTTTTTAGAGAATTAATTTTATGCATTGATGCTGGATTTTACAAATTTACCATGTTTTAATGAATTTTTATAGTATTTTTTTAATTTGGTGTATTTTGCTGCAATATATTATTATGATGTTGTGGTTTTTGTTATGGTTGTTATTAATTGTTACTATTTATATTTATTGGTCAATTATCTCACAAACGCGAGACGAAGCAACTTACAACACAGTATTAAACCCTTAAACCAAATTACAACAAACACCACATAAATACCTTTTTATTTTTATTTTCAGATCAATTTTTATTAAAATTTTCACTTACAACCAATTATATCATACCAATTATTCCAAATTATACAAATGCATATCCATTAATCCCAATATTATGCCAAATTATAAAATTTATTGACTTCCCATGCTTCAAATTCTGAGGAATTTTGAGGGTTCCGATCATCGTTAATTACTGCCTTTCTAGTCAATGAAATCCAAATCCTTTCCGATCGTTGTTGTCCAAAAATAATCCAGATCTTTTCCAACAGTTCTATTACAATCCTTCGATCTTCTCAGTCGCAAAGGGTTGTGTCCAATGTAGTGCTAAGTTAAAGTCACTACAGATGCATTTGTTCTAGTGGATTCCTCTGTTGCACAACATTAAATCTCACCCATCTGCTAGCGCTAGAGCCCCGGTGCTACCAAAAACAGAATGTTGGAGACAGAACATCTTGGAGGATTTCTCTGCCTCCTGGAGAAATCTGGTGAAATGGTTCCTCCAATTGATCTGTCCACGAGGAAGGTGTAGAATTTCAAGAGGCCATTTGTGCGCAGCTCTTTCCATGAAAAGGAACCTGGAGGGAGGACCAGTTTGGGTGAACACCAGCGGAGAATCGAAACCTAGGACGGCATCTATTTTAAGTTCACTTGGAGGAAGGGCTGCAGAGGCATCGAGGAAAGGTCCACGCTTCAGCCCTGAATGGAATAATTTCCCAAAGTTTACAGCAGCAAATATTACCACTGCTGCAGGGCACGCTGCAAGTTTGTGTTATATTTACGGGTTCACTTGCTACAAAGCCAAGAGCTGAAAGAGAGAAGCGGGAATCTGTTTATTGACAATGCAGGCTATAGAAATGAGAAACATTTTGAACTAAAAATAGCAATGGCCAATGACACTTTCCCCCACATACTCCCCATATGGAACAGTTCCTGCAAAGATTTTCAATTGCGCTTTATAAAGGCTCCATTGATTTCTTTTATTTGTTTATTATAATACTACAAAACGAACAGTTCGCAGTAATGCAGAGATACGCATCTCTATGTAAAGTCAAACAACCAGCCATTTGAGGGGGGGAAAACACACATTTTTTTCCATTTTGCCTGGTGACTCCTTTTAATTTAATGTAGTTATTTTAATATTCCACGCTTTAACTCCCTATTAATAATACATAGTTGAAATAATTGTTAAAATAACCTATCAAAACAACAAATAAGCACAGTAAAACAGCAAATAGCAATCAACCGCCACAATGGAGGCTTATAAAATGATGCACTGTGGTTTGAGAGAAGTTTCTCTCTCTCTCATCATACTAGAACTTGGTTGAATTGAGCAAAGCTGAATGTGTGAAGACTGAAGACAATAAAATGTAGTACAGTGCATAATTAAACTAGGAATTTTGCTGCCATAAGATGTAATGTAACGAGGACTAGACGAATTCAAAGAGGATCAGGGCCGAATGAAGGCATTTTGCTGCCTGAGGCAAAATCCCTCCCCACACATCCCACATACAAAAACTATCTAAACCAGGCACCCCCAAACTCGGCCCTCCAGATGTTTTGGGACTACAACTCCCATCATCCCTAGCTAACAGGACCAGTGGTCAGGGATGATGGGAATTATAGTCCCAAAACATGTGGAGGGCCGGGTTTGGGGATGCCTGATCTAAACTGACACCTGAATCTTACTGCAATGTGGCGATGGGATGCCAACCTTCACTGCACTTGAGGGCACAGACTAACTAAGATGGCACGGGGAAATTGTGTGATGCACACAGCTCTACTGGCACCATGCCTCTTAGCTAGGGGTAGGGGAGAATTTTGATTTGGTGCATGTTTAAAGGCAAACCTGTTTACTCTGAGCATCCCAAAATAATATGAGAACCAAACCATAGCCTCCCACTAAAATTTCCCCATCTCTGAATTTTGCAGTGCACTTCTCCAGCCAATGCATATATTGGTGAAAACAACATACAAAATTTCATTATTTTAGGCAGAACCCGTTTGCAACAATGTGTATATTGAGCACATACAAACACTAGCATAGGAGGAGATGTCCATACTAAAATGCTGGTGAATATTTCTTTCTTAAAAATCTCAACCTGATGTGGAAATGTGGACAACTGATGAGTGGGGGAAATGAGAGATCTAGAGATATAGATTCACCCATCCCTACTCTTAGGATCTGCTCCCTGAATTGGCCACTTCTCTCTCTGCCTAATGGAGGGTTTGGGTTTGGATCCGTCACTATCTCAATGATACCAAGCTGTATCTTTCCTTTTCAGCTGATTCCAAGGGGACACAGAAGTCCTGAACAGTTGCCTAGACACAGTAATGGATCAGGCGAGGACTAAAAAAGTGAGGTTCCATCTTGAAGAGCAAGAGGTTCTGTTGGCTAATAGACAACTTGATCGGCAGTTTGTCAGCACAACCAGTTCCAGATGGGGTTGTATTCCTTCGAAAGGATCAATGGTGCTTCTGGGTGTCAGGATGCTGCCAGCTGGTTGCCCAGGAAAGCATAAAGACAAGGAAAAGTTTCTTACAGTCTTTTTTTATTTCAATCTTTACAGAGAGGGGCTATAGAACCCAGCCTTTTGGATAATGTCGTTGTCCCGAGTGAATCTCCACTCCCCCCGTCTCTCCCACTTCCTCATTCATCATCATCATCCTCTACACATGCTGCTACGTACCCTCTGTCTTTGAGCTCTTTGCTCTCCTACTTTTAAGGCTCTCCAGGTTATGGGAGATGGAGGCTCTGGAATGCTTTCTAATGACAATGTGTTAGCCAGGAGTTGTTCTGGCTTTCCCATGATTTCTGAACTTTCCCCCTCATCTGCCTCTGAGCTGCGATGTCACTCAAACCTCTGTTGTAAATCTGCACTGTCTTCCTCTTCCATCTCCCTGAATGGGTCACCATTCCTCCTCTGCACAGTCCCTGGCACTGGGTCCAAATGTTGCTCCAGGATGCTCAAGTGTTTCAGCTGGTGCAGCAGTTGTCTACTCTCCTGGAGAAGATGAATCTGATGAGAACACCCTAGTTCTTAGTCAACTCTGGTTTCAGCATGTTCTACATGGGTCTGATCTGTTCGGAAATTGCAGCTGGCGCAACATGTTGTGACCAGATTGCTTTCTAGCATTCGTTTCGTAGAACATGTAAGAACTCAGTTCAAGGTTATGGTACTTCCCTATGCATCGCTCAATGGATTGGGACCAGGATAAGTAAAAGACCGCCTCCTGTCATTTGCACCTGAATGATAAATATCTTCTTCGAAGGCCCTGTTTTATGTCCTGGCACCAGAGGTGGATAGGTTGGTGGAAACCTGTGACAGACCCATTACAGAGTGAAATTCCATTTGTCCTTTCATTGCTTCGCTTTGCACAGGTGGCAGAAACATCTCTGTTCTCCTCAGCATTTGATGGTTTTTAGTTAAGCGGTTGACAGCTGGTTTTTGCTACCGGGCTTTTATTGCTCAATGGTTTTGTGGTTTATATATGTTTTGCTGCTTACAATTGCTTTAATGTGTGCTTTGTAAACCTTTTGAAGTCCGTATGGACAAAAGACCGTCTATAAATATTTTAATGAAAACCTCTTTCTCTCCCACACATACACAACCCGGAAACTCTTAGTTGTCTGGCCTTTGGGTGCATGATAGGGGACCAGGGCAACTGCAATTAAATCTCAGATCTTCTCCACACAAAGTGCCCACTTGGCCACTGTGATTCACACACAAGCAAAAGAATTTCACAAAATAATTTCCATATGACATCTTGCACCTAAATAAGTCGACAGATCTGGATTTGTCTCCACTGTGTCCTTCAGCAATAAGCAAACAACCAAGTTGCTGACAGAGGTAGGTTTTGTTTTCTTATTTTGGAGTGATTCCGATCTACAAAGATTTGTGCATCGTACAAAAAAACCCTTTGGTTTGTTTTTAATTCTTTATTCATATTTATTGCATTTCTTTATGCATTATTTATTTTCCACTCTTTCCTTTTAGGCTTTTTCTTTTCATAAACAGTGCGAGAAGTTTCTGGTATTCACTCTCCCACTAAGCCAATCGTTTGTTATGAGCAATTGTGAATTTTATATGACATTTATATAATGTATATTTAACATTCACATAGGCAGCAAGAACACCATAAGCCAAATTTACATTTCACAGTTGAAATCATCATTCCCTACATACATCCAATATGATATAACATCAAAAGAACAATGATATATCCTGTCCCTGGAATATGAAATACTGTACATTATCCAAGACGATGCATAATGATGAGTTCGGGGATGCACCGGCAGTGAAACACACCAATTTGTCTCCCTTTGTAAAAGCAGCAAATTAAGCGAGGTAATAAATTTGGGGAAACTTTTGAATTCTCAGGACTCTGTGATGATAGCCTAGCTGCACTGTACTTTTCAACATGAGAACACTTTTTGAGGTTCAAATCAGGGCCGGCCCTATGGCCAGGCTGGGTGGTGCAGGGCGCCAGGCGCCTGCCCGCCCACCCGCCGCGGAGCTGCACCTACCGGCCTGGCTGCGCAGCTCCGGCCGCCCGCCACGCTGGGGAACAGGGTGGGGGCACCAGAGGGATCCGTCGCACCACGTGCCAGGGCGCCAAATATACTTAAGACGGCCCTGGTTCAAATCAACACATACCGTTCTTGATTGTTGTGTGTGTGTGTGTGTGTGTGTGTGAGAGAGAGAGAGAGAGAGAGAGAGAATATCATTTGGACTTTGCAGAACACTGTGTCTCACCAATTATTTCCCACCCTCTCAAATTATACTAATAAATATATATTTTTATATATGTTATGTTATAATTAAAACTATCAAAGCTACAATCCTAAATGCAGTTTTGGAGGAGCAAATCCCACTTAAATCAAGATTGCAATATAGCCATTGGCCTGGATTATTCAGCTGGCGAAAGAAAAAACTGTGTCCGGCCACTGGTCCATCTAACTCTATTGTCTACGCTGGCTGGCAGCAGCTCTCCAGGATTTCAGACAGGGGGTGGACTTTCCATTAAAAAAAACAAAACAAAACTTTTTTTATCGCATTTTACATTGCAAATTTAAGTTCAAACAATAGACATCATCATCATTTAGGATTCCCTGAATCATTTGACTCCCCTTCACCCTTCCATAGTTACCATTTTCAATCTCTTTCCACTGCTTCACTTATTTTCTCTATTTTTCTTATATAATCCAATTTTACCTTAGTTTTTAGAACATTACAAACGTTACCTGAATCCTGCCAAAGTTTTTACTTGTTTACAGTGTTCTCTTAAGCACAATGTTAATTTTTCCCTTTCCTTCTTAAAGTTATTCTCTTCCTGGTTTCTGATTTCCCCGGTCAATTTTGCCATTTCAGCGTAGTTTCATCATCTTCATCAGCTCTTTGTCTCTGGTTGGGACTTTATCTTCTTTCCATCTCTGGGCCAGTAGTATCTGTGCTGCTGTCATTGCATACATAAATAATTGTCTCTGCTCCTTTGGTATCTCCACACCTAAAATTCCCAGTAAAAAGTCTCTGTTTCCACCCCACAAGCGTTTTCCAACTCATTCTATATCATTTCCCAGAATGCTTTAGGGTGTGGATTTTCCAAGCCTTTCCTGGTGATGCTGTGGGTTGAAGCTGGGCATTCAAAACAGTGGCTTGCACTGAGGAACGGCCTTCCTCTCTTTAAGATAAAATAGTTTTTGGAAGGAACTTTCCCATGTTCTCCTCCTCCCCCAGCTACCTGCCCAGTGCCAGATTTATGTATAAGCTAAACGAGCTATAGCTTAGGGCCCCACTTTCTTGGGGGCCCCAAAAAAATTTAAAGGGAAAAAAAACCTTTCTGTACATTTCCAAAATATAAGATAAAAAAATAACATTAAAAAACCTACATACAGCAACAGTGGCAAATGGCTTTAGATACCTATTAGGTCCATAAATCACCATATAGCATACATTCAACACAAAAGACAGCGACAATTTGTTGTTGACAAAGAACAGCTGGACATATAAAGGGCCCCATTACCTTCAGTAGCTTAGGGCCTCATCAGACCTAAATCCGGCCCTATATGTGCCCCCCTGAAAAGCTTCAAGGAGCCCTTCCTGAATAGTGTTGAACAAGGTCTGTTGGGGGTCTCCTGGAAGAGAGAAGATCCAGCTTGGATCTTAAGATGTCAATCTAAGGGAGCTCAGTGAAGTAACATTTTCTGTCTATTTCTCCACACAGCCAATCTCTACACCATAGCCTACATTATCCAGGAGGAATCCCTGATCCCTCAGAAGGCTTTCTCAGGAGGCAGGGGAGGTGAAGGGACTTCCATGAACTTCCTTAAATTAAAAGAATGACCCTTGTCTTCTTCTCTAATCGGAAATGGTGGCCATTGGGTGTTGAGGAATGGTATTGCTCCCTCAATCAAGCTTAAGCATATATGAAGATGTTTAGTAGAACTGGAGGAAGACCAGTTAGGGTGGAAGGATAAGAGAAGATGGTGAGCTTCCTTCCTCCTTTTGTCATACCTTCTGTACTTACCACAGGTCCCCGTGTGTGTGTGTGTGTGTGTGTGTGTGTGTGTGTGTGTGTGAGAGAGAGAGAGAGAGAGAGAGAGAGAGAGAGAGAGAGAGAGAGCCATATGCTCCAGCCATCACAATTAATTGGATTTTTGCTGCTTCACACTGCTAACACAAGATGTTTATGAAAATATGTAACAAATAATTACAATGAAAACAGTGTCTAATAAAGATGAAGAGGATAAAAACCCTCATGCATTTTTAATCTGAGAATAAAAGGCCATTATCAGGACTTAATTATATCATCAAATATTTAAAATTGCCTCCCATACTAAATTCTATTTGTATTTTATTTATTTACTTTTTTAAAAAACCACACACACACACACCCTATCTCTAACATTTTCATAAAGTTTAAAAAAGAAAGAAAGAAAAGTGCTTCGTGCATTGGATGGTGAGAAAAGCATCGGAGCTTTTGTCAACTTTATAAAAACTTTAGGTAACTCTTGAGAAACCCGACGAATCAGATATTAAAATTGTTTCAGAGGGATTATCCACACATGGGAAATGTCTTTGAAATGACAAGGATCTTCCCCATTTTAAAGGCACTTAGGGTCGATTTGATTGGGATGGCTTCCGTAGAGGGGCTGCAAAAAAAGCAAAACCCTCTGGTTCTCCCTTGGAATGCATAGATCACTTCAGTCTGCATGGCAAAAACTCTGGCCTCACATAGTGCATACAGTTGAGGGTAGGCCTGTGGTAAGAAAATTTCAAATATTATGCACACTTTGTAGATTGCCCCTTCCTGGATTTGGTACTCGCATGAGTCTCAAGCACCTGAATGAGACAGTCTCATGGGTGTAGGATAGAGCTTATTGGAAGCAGGTCTCAAGGCAAATTTATAATTTCAAGGCAATTTTTTTAAAAAAATGTAGTATAAACACCAACAATTGGGAAACACTTGCCTGCGAGTGCTCCGGTTGGAGAACAGCCTTTTAACAAAGGTGTCATAGGCTTTGAAGATGCTCGAACTCAGGACAAAACGGAGAAACATGCTAAGAGGAAGGCATGTTTGGCAAATCCTCAATGTGATCAATTCCTGCCTGGAAACCTATGTCTGCACTGTGGAAGGACGTGTGGATCCAGAATTGGCCTCCACAGTCACTTACGGACTCATTGTTAAAACCGTGTTTATGGAAGAGAATCTTACTCTGCTACGAGTGATCACCAAAGAAGAAGATTGGAAGAAGGCTGGAAATCACATTTCAAAGAAGAAGCACAGGTATAAATGTTGGACCCAACATTGGGTTTGAATGTATGGAAATGTAGTTCAGAAAGAGAAAGAGAAATAAGAAAATTTCAGAGGCTGGAGCCATGCTCAAGATACATTCTTCATTTTGCCATAGCCTACCTGAAAACATTTTTATTTCAGCAAGTTTACCCAAGCATATAATTTAGGTCTCTATGATTGCTTTACTGATTTTGACAGTGTTTTATTGATAATTACCTCATGTATACTTGTTTTTTTTAAATAAAAAAACCCTGATAGGTTTTAGTTGTGTTTTACTGATAATTATAATATTTACTTACCTAAAAGTCCCACAGTTAAGGTGTCTAAATAAACACACAAAAAAGAAAGAAAACTGAAATTCCAGTTAGAAACAGGTAGCACCCATTTCAGTGCAACTCTTTGTAGATTTACTCAGAAGTATACCTCACACATTGGGACTTACTCCTTTGAACGTGTAAAAGCTTAAACCTAACGGTTCCATGCTTATGACCTGCCCTGGCTGAAAATAAAAAAAGAATGAACATACTTTTTTTTGTTTTTAAAGCAAAATATATGCCTATGTCTCTGTGTGTGTGAGTTTATTGAGCTATCTAATTGGTATATAAGCATTTTATGGAAATAGAACTACTGAATAAACATGGGAAATATGAGGACTTAATAAGCAGAATTTGAAAAAATTTTTAAAAAAGAAAAGAAAAAGAAGAAAGATGAACCAACAAGCCCAAAGTTAATTCATCACAACTTTCACATCAGCCTTTGTTGGTGGATCTGGCCAGGCCCATCACATTATCTGTTTGACTCACTGAGTCACTCTAGCTAATAGAATTTTGCCCTATGTTTGTTGTTCCCATGGCAACGCAATATTATCAGGCATGTCATGTTCACAGATCAGTAGCAGCAGTGCTGCCGCAGACACACAACAGCTTTCAGCCTTTGACCATAAACAGGAATTCACTCCACAGTCAATCTGTCAAAAAGGAAGTCGGCTGTGGTGAAGAAGCACTAGTGCCAGTAACTACTAGCCTTTTCCTTTTCCCTTTGTCAGCGAGGGCTATTATCATTAAAATAACCTTGAATCGTCATGAATTCATTCATTCACAAATATTGTCAAAGAAGGTGCAAGAGTTCAAGAGAATCCAAAGGGTCAAAGGGAGGACTAGGTTTAAATCTGTGCCTATTGAACCTGGAAATGACATAGGCTGTTAGATATAATCTTATTCTTACCATAGCAAATCAAGCTGTGTTGACTGGCAGCAATGTCCAAGTCCATTCAGGAGCATGAAAGGTTACGGAGAGTAAAGAGGTCATATCCTTTGTGGCATTGCTTTGAGAAATAAAATTAGGGATGTGTGGGAATATTTCACAAAGAATAGCCATCGCCGCCACCCCCCTCCCTCAACAAAAGTGAAAAGCAAATCCTGTCAGGAGTCCATAGAAAGTTCAGGTAGTTTTCCTTCTGTAGGAAAAAAAAATGCATTTATTGCAAATGTAAAATAACAAACGTTTTATTTCTCCATATTTCACCTTTCAGCAAATTATATCGGTGTTCTCTCTGCAGGATTCTGGATGCTAAATAAGTTTTCAGTTTGATATTTGTGTATAATTTTAATATAGATTTTAATTCATTATAGAAAGTATACTCATTAGACCTATATAGATTCATCTTAAAACTTTTAAACATGTACATTGCTTTTTTCTTCATCGAAACACGCACTAGAGCTTTCTTAAAACCCATTTAAAATGAGTTCTTCCAGATTTGCATCATTTTTTTAAAAAAAATGGAGAGTAGTTTCATCAAAAGGTTTGAGGAATGGCGTTGGTCATCCACAATCTTGATGCTAGCCTGTCACAAGTAATCCCATTTATTTGAGACAATTTAAGAGTAAATTGCCTGGGATGCTGGCCATAGTATATTAATAGTGGCTAATCCTTTGAAAGGATTGTGATGGTTTTTTCCTCTAGTACAAACTCTCAACTGAGCATTGAGAATTATTTCTTTTTCTTCTTCTTCTTTTTGCTTTTAACTCATGATGAAATTGGACTCTCTTGAAAAAATGATTTATTTTTTTAAAAAATGGAAATGTTAAAAGACAAGAGTCTGAAAACTAGTTTACACTTTTTTATGCAGAATGTGGGGTATTCAATGCAGCCCTACACCAAGGATATAATTCTATTCAAAATTTTAACTCTGTCAGTAGGACTCCAGGGTCTCCCCATCTGACATATTTTAACAGAAGAAGCCAGAGATTGATCAAACATCAAGAAAGAATTCTCAAGGTGGTTTCAGGAGAGTTTATTGTGGTGTAAAATTCTGCAGCCAATATTCTATGAATCTAGACTACAATTGTTGACTTTGTTGTATTACTGGACCTTCCTACTGAAGAAGTCACTCATTTTGGTATCCAGTGTTCATCATGCATAACATACCACTAAATAATACTGATCTGTAACAAGCAAGCCTCAAAATAACGTAATCACAAAATCAAATCCTTTCTCAGACAACATGAATGATTATGGTTTGCTTCAATACAGCACTAATCCCCCCCAAATAAATAATGTCACCCATATTTCTTCATCCAATTGTGACAAGGCAGATCCGTGTGAGTCATCTTCAAATACTATAGACCATTACGTTTTATCAGCAGCATACCATTGTGCTTCACAAAAATGCTATAAAGAAACCAATCTGGGTTCCAGCTCCCATTAGAAATGGTCGATCTGTAGGTTTGTGAATGGAATCACCCATTTATTTAGGAATTTCTCATCCAGAAGACTGATCCAAGTTCTCTCAGATGCTGGAAGTTTCCAGCTTGGTCATGGGCATGCTTACTCAGAAGTCGTTTCATAATGCTAAATGGTGACATTGCAAGCATAACCAGAATTGCAGCTGTGTACTCCATTTCTGCCTAGGTTTGTTGGGAAATAAGTCCCGCTGGTTTTATTGGAGCAGAGATGCAGCTGCAGCCATAACTCTGCAAACCCAATGTGGTCGAGGTCTGCATATAAAGGATGGAGCTATCTGAAAAGGCAGATCTCTGGGTCTTTCCCATGCAATTCCACCCCAAGAGGAGGAGAAACCCCATGCAATCTGTCAGGCCCACATGGTTGTACCATTCCAGTGTAACCCCATGCCATATGGGATCAATGCATACAAAGTGGGCCCCATGAAGCCATGGATGTAGATGAAGTAATTTCTACTCCTACACCAGCAGGTATTGAATTAATCAGTAGTTTAATTGCTATTTTTGTAGCTACTACCTCAATATGCTGTTGACAGTGCTATGTTCTCTCTTTCTGCTAACTCAGCAGTGTCAACTGACAAGCATTATTGTCATACCGTGGAATCTGCACATTTCAACTATATTTCTTGTAATGTAAAAACATGATTATGTGCACATTGGACTGCAGACAGAACCTGTACCTGTGGAAGCCACAGAAATAATTTGTTGGTAGACAGTATTCCTGTAGAAGCAATCATGCTCATCCAGAGAAAACAGCAAAGTCATGTTGCCCATTGGCAAACTCCGTCACTTTGCTGTTGCTACTCAAACAGAACCTTTTAACAGAAGCAATTTTAATATCCTCTTTCTACATCGCCTCCACACCAAAATGAGCAGAGCTATAAATGTTTTTTAAAAAGACAATTACATTTATTTCAACACCACTGAAAAAGTGATACAGTACATGCCTTTGCACAAATCTATAGTTCAATATGGTTGTGAGTCAAACTATTACATCATGCAAAGTCGCCCCCCCCCCAGCAAGCATGGTACAACATGGTAGTAGACAGGGGAGTCCCAGTGGTGTAACGTTGGAAAATGTTGATCACTTCTCCTACCTAGGAAGTTGCCTTTCCACAAGGGCCAACACTGATGCCGAAATCCGGCATCGCCTGAGCTCTGCGAGTGTGTCTTTCTCCCGATTGAAGTGCAGAGTGTTTGTGGACCGGGACATTCGCAGGGAAACCAAAGTGCTTGTTTACAAAGCTATTGTACTACCTACCTTACTGTATGCTTGTGAAACATATACCACTTATAAATGCCATCTCCAACTCCTCGAAAGATTTCATCAACGGTGTCGTCGAAAAAATTTACACATCACTTGGGAAGACAGGCGAATTAATATCAGTGTACTGGAAGAAGCAAAGATCACCAGTGTTGAAGCAATGATTCTTCAACATCAACTTCGTTGGACTGGTCATGTTGTGCAGATGCCTGACGATCGTCATCCAAAGCAACTACTCTATTCTGAACTTAAAAATGGAAAGCGTAATGCTGGTAGTCAACAAAAGAGGTTTAAAGACTTTCTCAAGGCACATCTTTAAAAATGTAGTATAAACACTGACAACTGGAAAACACTGGCCTGTGAGTGCTCCAGTTGGAGAACAGCCTTTACCAAAGGTGTCATGAGCTTTGAAGAAACTCGATCTAAGGACGCAAGGAAGAAACATGCTAAGAGGAAGGCACACTTGGCAAATCCACACTGTGATCAACTCCCACCTGGAAACCAATGTCCCCACTGTGGAAGGACGTGTGGATCCAGAATTGGCCTCCACAGTCACTTACGGACCCACTGATAAAATCGTGTTTATGGAAGACAATCTTACTCGGCTACGAGTGATCGCCAAAGAAGAAGAAGAAGATTGTCTGAAGCCACTCTGGCAAGGTGCATAAGAGCCCAAACCTATGAATCAATTTTGGTTAACATGAGTTTCAGCTTTGATGTGTGTTAGGCTCAAACTACATGTTACACACCTGCAACCTAAAGGGTCCCTTTTTATTTTAAACACCACTTTCCTGTTAAATTTATTTTACCACCATTCTATGGCATCTGGGAGGGGGATGGCGGTGCCACGAAAAATGGCAGCCACCAAAATACCCTGGGATGACGCTATGATTTCCAACATTTCCCTTATTCTGCACCAGATCATTGGCTGGTTGGTGGTGGGGATAAATGCAACACAATAATGTCTCAACAAAGGGAAACATACTTAAAGAGATTGTGAATATGAGGCTCCTGTTTCCAGCAGCAAATAGAGGTCTCTTTTCACCCCGAAAGTGTTTTGGGCTTCCCACTCTCTGAGGAAGAGGGTGACGGACTAGTCCAGCAAGACATGAGTAAGGCTGCTGCTCTGAATCTGTGTGGAATTTTATGCTTGTGCTCGCAGCTAACAAGAATATTGAGACAGGTGGAATTTTTAGGTCATGTCCTGATTGGATGCTGACAAGGCAGAATTAATTTGAACTAAACTAAGAAGAAAAGAACCTTACAGAACTGGCATAATCTGGAAGAAACATTTGGGGGCAATGTTTGGAGGGTGATGTGACAATACTCAAGCCAGATGATTTGGGGTGTTAGTGAAATATTCTAACGAACATGGCTTTGTTTCATATTTTAGGCAGACTTCCACTTTCATCCTGATACCTCCCCAAGACATTTTACGCAGGCATCATGCTGCTCATGTAGCATCTACTGTGTAGCATGCAGTCAAAGAAATAAGACCATGAGAGCATTAATTAATTTTGCAAGCAAAGGGATGGGAAAGCCTTGCATAAGGAGGAAGAGGGGATATGAAAAGGTGGATAGAAATAGAGGAAGGTGAGTGAGTGAAAATGATGTGTGCTACAGTTAGAGGCATCTTTGTCAACTGGAAGACAAAGGTCTGAAAAATGACCTCCCTGGACAGCTGCCTGTTGGATTGCCTGCCTCTTCCATTGGTGAAGCCTTGCATTGACCAGACTGGTCAAAGGCTTGCTTCTGCTTGAAGATCTGAGGTCTTCATCTTTGCTGGGGTTCAGCTGCAGTGAGCTATCTTCAGTAGGTAATTATACCCACCTTTGTAGCAGAAGCCTTGTAGGGATTAGGTTTGAATTGTATTGTAGCCTTGTGAGTATTTACATTACATCTGTAATCAAGAAAATAAAGCTGTACCTCTCCCTTTTGTGGTCCGGATTTCTCTTCCTGATTGCACAGTCTGAATAAACCTGGAAAATCCTCACATTGAATTGCACCAGGACTTAAAAGGGAGCATAGAATTAGGAAAATCTGAACAAATATTTTATTGGATTAGTTAATGTAATTTTTGCATCAATTGGAGGGCTAAATTACGCTGAAGTAAACAGCGTTTCCGTGTGCTCTGGTTCACCAGAAGCGGCGTAGTCATGCTGGCCACATGACCTGGAAGCTGTACGCCGGCTCCCTTGGCCAATAACACGAGATGAGCACCGCAACCCCAGAGTTGGTCACGACTGGACCTAATGGCCAGGGGGTCCCTTTACCTTTTTAAAACACCTGAATTCAGAAATACCAAGCTGATTAGAAAGGATGACATATGTAGCAACAAACGTTGGGGATGAAAATAAAGGGAATAATGTTCCCAGGTTATGGTTGGAAGGCGTAAGGAAATATGCAGAAAAATATTGCGATCACGAGGAGATAGGTGGCATCCAACTATTATCTCCTTGATAATTCAGGACCCGTGTAGGGGCTTGAATAAGCTTGTGTTGGACCTTTTAGGTTGTGACCCTTAAAGGGTTAATTTTACATAAGATTGTATTAGATGAATATGCATTGTGTCATATAATGGAATGTGAGCTTAAATGTCAAAGAGATAAAGCTTTGACGTGGTTTGGCATTGCAAGTGAATGAGGTCAATCTGGGCTGATTTGCCAAATGCCATGGTTAACTCATGGTTTGGGAGGTTCAAAGCCATGGAAATGATAGTGACTAGTAATCTCTTGCTAGTAGAGAAGAGTGGGCAGCTTGTTAACCCTTTTATGTACCTGGAAATTGTACATGATGATGCCATTGCCATTTTCTCTGGCTCACCACAGGGACATGGCTGCCTGCCATATTCCCAGGCCAACAGTATAAATATGGGAGGCAGGGGTGCCAACTTGAATTAAAAAAATGGGTGGTGGTGGCAGGTAAGCCCCACCCAGCATAATCAATCACAAGACATGGCACAAGCACATTTGAATGGCAATGCCCATCAACTTGGGGGTGGGTGTGTCAAATATTTTATTGGGGGTGGGGCTGAAGGGACCTCAGTTCCTAGGAGTTGGCTCCTATGATGGGATCTGTTATGATCAGAAGCCAAAGACAGATAGAGGTCCCAACACAGGTAGATGGAGGTCCCAAACCAGACCTTGAGATGGAGACAGAGATAGAGATGATAGAGATAGAGATAGAGATAGAGATAGAGATAGAGAGGATTCATCTGCAAAGGTGACCATTTGCTGTCATCTCTAAGGATTGTCTAACAGCCGATAAAACATAAGAATAAAACAGTCTGCGAAGGGATGGTGCTTAAATACTTAGCAATTTGCATTCATGTATATGCGTTTTATCTCCAAAAAGTTGCAATGTAGCTAATAAACTTCACACCAAAGTGTGATTATTGCCTCCAAATCCAAAAGAACAGCTGCCTTTTAGCAGAACAGAAGGCAAATGAGGGTACCACTTTGCTGAAGCTAAGAAGGTCTGTGTCTTGTCCGTACTATGGATGGGAATCACTGGTGTGCAGTCTTGGGTGCCATGTTGAAGAAAGGTGGGCGAAAGTGGCAGTTGTTGCTGGTCTCTGCACTGAATCTCAGTTGCCTCACCAGTAGGTGGGATGGAAAGGCTGGAGGTGGAGCAACGGAATGAAGATATAGAGCTAGAAACTCCTGGAGGCTCACCACAGCAGCATAAAAGATCAGCTGTAGACACATCAGAGTGCAACATGGAGGGTGAGAGAGGAGATAGAGGAGAGGGTTGTTCACCTTAAGTCCAGAGGCATCTTGGTTGGCCACTGTGGAAAACAAGACGCTGGCAAGACGCTGATATTCTTATGCTCTTATTTATAACAATACTCACCAGACAGTACCTTCTGGAATGCCACCCCCACCCCCCCGCAATAAATGCTCTTATCTCTTTCTATTTTGTAAAACTATTCCGGAGTGTGACTTACACCACATTGATTTTAATAAGCATTCTCTGCAGACCAATGTGTATAATGCTGGAAATTGTATAATACAATTGTCCACAAGTGAAATGCTATAGAAAATTGCACATTTTATACTGACATGTGCCCCATCAATAAAACAGTTTTTATATCTTATTTGTAGCTATTGATCTCAACAACATAATGAAAAATTGATTGCAATGAAGTGCACTACTTCTTAAGTATAAATTTGAGTGTCACATTATTTTATCTATGCTTCCCAATCATGGATGAAATGTATATATATTTATATATGTTTTCTTTTACCAAACTTGGGGAACCAGCAAATTAGATAATAAGACAAGATTCCGGCAGGTCAATACAAACCTAGCTGTTTGTGCCAAAATATAATTCCAGCATTAAATAAGCCAATTCAACTTCTTCATTATAAAAAGAATTAAAGCCTCGATGCATATGATCACCTTGCTGGGGGAAACAATTTAAAATAAAGTAATATATCAAACGAGGATACAGGTATGCACATAGAATAGAACCATCCAGAGGTATGAAACACAAGAAGCATGATGATAATAACTCTATAAATTTTATTATGTAGACAATTAAAAAATAAAAAGTGTTTCCTTCAACCCTTTGCATGTGAAAAGCATGTAGCCTTCAGTCTTTGCATGGACAGGCGGAGTCCCCCAAACCCCAGGCTACCCCTGAGCGGAATAATGACTCGAGACAACTTGCTATGGGATTAAAATTGGCCACAACTTTATTAAGATTCAGATGTAGGGAGACCTTGGCTCAGGCATTTATCCTTCCAGGGTTATCCAGAATGTGTGGGGATTGGGCTGGCTCTGGAGAACATATGGAGAGCCCACCCCCCGTTCGCCGCCACTGGAGGGGAAAGCAATGACAACCTCTTGGCATATGGCTAATGCCTCCCCCCAAGACACCTTTAACAGGGAACTCTGGTATCACCGCCGCAAAGGGGGGCATGGGTCACCGCTTCACACACACACCTCATTTAGGAAGATAGACCCAAGGCCTGAAACTGCCAAAGTTGTTGCGTTTTGCTAGGGGAAAGGCGAAACCTGCCAATGCAGGAAAATTCCAGCCCTTCAACAGTGACCTTGATGTAGCAGCGCTTGAGTACCTGTGGAGAAGAGGTTAACCTGCAAAAGAAGACTTAATTGAGGGAGTGGAGGGTGGGAAAAGCTCTGGAGCCGACTGCCACTTCCCAGGTAAGCTACACCATCTGTTGTGTGGGCAGGGCGGTCTCTCCCCTTACCTGGCCAGTCCCCTGGCAACGCCTCCCCAGGCAGGATTGGGCGGTTGACTGAGGTAGGCGGAGCCAGGGTAGGATGAAGCCAGTCCTGAACTACCAGGAGCCGCACTGGGATCCAGGGGGCTGCGCGCTACTACACAAAAGTCACCCCCCCATTTGATGTGGGGGAGTGGTCATTGTTGTTGTCACACACCTGAAAAGTTCCACCACCATGCCACACTCATGGTTACACGTCGCTGAAGGACCTTACATGAGTTGAGCATGCCATATTCAGTAATCTGAGGATGAGTTTGACACACGGTGTAGTCAGGGGTTTAAGGATCAGTTCCCGTTGTTTCAGATTGAGGAAGTGGACAAGGAGCTCAAATCAGTCAGTCTGATCATATTGGCTTTCTGCCCTTGCATATCATGGCTGATGGGGCGATTGGCTGGGTATGTCCAGAAAGGTGGTAAATGTTAGGGAATGGTGCTTTCTACCATGAAAGAGGCAGGATTGCACCCTCTCCTGAAAGGCTCCCTGAACCGGGAAGTGTATGAGAACTGCCATCTCATCACGAATAGGCACCTTATTGGGCACAGTGTCCAACAGAGTGGTGGCAGGTCATCTTCAGTCATTCTTTGAGGAAATGCATTATCTTGCTTCGTTGTGATCTGGTGTCAGCATGTAGTACCTCCGAGTAATATGGCCACTGACATCTGCCCTGAGACCTCCCCCTTTTCAAATCATCACCTGGCACTCCAGTCAGCACCATGCAGCTGGGTTAATTTCCCACAATGACAGACCTTCCAAGTGTCCCTATTTTCTAGAGATAGTCCTGGATTTACAGAAGCCGTCCCTTTTTTCTTCTGTTGTGCAATGTATAATAAAGGCACGGATAGAAGACGTCTTCTGCATGCAAAGGGCAGTTCTGGATTCTGCCCGTTGTGCAGGATTAATATTGCTGCTCGCTAAGCGACAGAAGCCACTTCTGTTGACCCAGCCATTAGCTTCCCAGCTCTCGAGAGCCATTTGATTCAAGATGTATCTGAAGTTCATCTTCCCAGGAGAACACAGAACGAATCACATTTCTCAAGGGGCAAAAAATGCAGAACAAAAATCTACATCTCCTTAAGCAAATACTGCATCTTAAAATTATTTCCCCTGTTCTAACACTGTCACTAATTTAGGAGAGGGGTACATATTGAGATTGGCTGTGCTGCCTGCCCCTGGCTTGCATCTCAAATGTATATCTTACGCCTGTGAGCATAATTCCAGCTTTACACGTAACACTCACATCTCCAAAGTAAATTTTGCTATGACAGCAGCTTGGCTAGTTAATTTCACTGTATCTCAGCCTTGCTGGTCACTTAGGAGAAATTAATTGAAATCCACATTCTGTGTGGGCTGCGTAAATTTAGGGGCAGCTAAAGCAGGGGGAAAATAGTATTTGATTTAAAATAATACAGCAAGGCAAAGCTGAATCAAGGGTCCTCAATCAGCAAAGGCTTAAAACAACAGTTGCTTTAATCAAACAGGTTAACACCCACATCTGTTAATATAATCATTAAGAGGCCAGGCTGAGTGAGGAATGAAAGTATAAAATGCAGGTTCTGTCAATGGACTCTTTTGAAGAGCTGTAACAAGGCTGCTTGTAATTAATTTTGTTTCCTGGACACACAAAAAAGCAGTCTTAGGTTTGTATAAATACGTTAATTCCTTTGTGGTTAATCTTTGTTTTTTTGGAACATATATTTGACTGTTCTTATTATATATTCTAACATAAATCAATTTAAGAGCCTACACTGAGTAGCTGGAGAGTAATATCCTATTTGGGGTTGGAAAGAAATCAAGTTACAACAGTGTTTCAACTATGTGAAATTCTAACTAGAGAGATTCTTTGGGGATTTAAATTTTATGAAATACTCTCTATGTGCATGTGCATGTGTGGTAATGCATTGGGATGTAACATGGAAATATTTTTAAGCTTCTCCAAAGAATTGCAAGAGATAGGCGACTCATAGACCATAGTGGGAGGTTGAGGATGAAGGAAGTTGGGAGTCCAACAATGTTGGGTGGGTGGGGGGGAGTGCCACATATTCTCCATCCTTGGTGCAGTGAAAGAAACACTGTGGACAGACTGAAGAGAGAAAATATCAGTATCCCACCAAGGAACTGTGTCAAAAACAGTGGCATTATCCTTACAGAGAAATCAAGCTCAACTCTAGATTAATACAGTCATACCTCGGTTTAAGTACGCCGCGGTTTGAGTATTTTCAGTTTAAGTACTCCACGGACCTGTCTGGAACGGATTAATCCACTTTCAATTACTTTCAAATCAAATCAAAATTTTTATTGCATTAGCCGGTTGGCCATAGCACATAACACATAAAACATAAAAAATCCTAGTGATAACCTACAGCTATTATACAGAGCATGTATCGAAAACACTTACAAAACATCGGATATAAAAACATGCGATATAAAACAGAATTTGGAAAAAAAACTAGGATGCATCGTGTGTGTTTTGTCCATTGGATAATGTTTAGTGAAATCCGCGTCTAGAGAAAATTAGCCAGTCAAGAGCGCTCTGAGTTTCAGGGCCTGCAAGATATAAATGGCCACTCCGCGGGTAACCCTGGGGTTAGCGTCCACCAATAGAAATTTCATGCGGTCATCTTCCAAGGCAATAAGCGAAGGAAATAGTGTGAGGAACCTTGGTCTTATTGCGTCGTATAGGGGCAGTGAAAGAAAACATGGATAAAATCCTCTATCTTTCCCTTGTTGCACGGGCAGAGTCGGAGATCGGGGGGAGTGTTGGAATGGGAAAGTTCACTTCAGGTTAAGTACGCTTCAGGTTGAGTACTCCGTGGACCCGTCTGGAACGGATTAATCCACTTTCCATTACTTTCAATGGGAAAGTTCACTTCAGGTTAAGTACGCTTCAGGTTAAGTACGGACTTCCAGAACCAATTACACTCATACTTCGGGTTAAGTATGCTTCAGGTTGAGTACTCCGT
This sequence comes from Zootoca vivipara, assembly GCF_963506605.1. Taxonomy (NCBI): domain Eukaryota; kingdom Metazoa; phylum Chordata; class Lepidosauria; order Squamata; family Lacertidae; genus Zootoca; species Zootoca vivipara. Next base: position 27,613,309 of record NC_083279.1, on the reverse strand, counting down.
GGACCCGTCTGGAACGGATTAATCCATTTTCCATTACTTTCAATGGGAAAGCTCGCTTCAAGTTAAGTACAGACTTCCGGAACCAATTGTGTTTGTAAACCGAGGTACCACTGTACATGCAAGACATTTGAAGAGATGAACTTTTATCACAGAGTGTTCTGTTTAAAATTATGATTCTTCTTAATATCCCCTGATGAAGAGCACTGCAAGTATCTGGTTGCACTGAATGTACTCTTTTTTCCCCTATGAAAAATTCAAGGTGCACAGAATTCTGGAAGACATATTACCCTAGGTATGGACCTTAGGCTGGCAAAGATCAGCTTTGCACAGTCTGCCAGAAGCCAGCAGCCCTGGACATGCTGGTCCTAAACTAGGAAATTAAATCAGTTGAGTTTTCATCTTCTTTATTGCATTTATGAAGTACACAATATAGGAGCTTGATGCAACGGGAATGTAGTTAGGCAAGGAATTACTAGCTGGTGCTTTGAGGATCTGATAAAGGCAGCATTCTTGGGCTTCCTCAATATAACTGCTTATCACATATCTTCTGCAACCACAATATATGGCTTGACAGTATTTTCAGAAAGGGCAAGGAGACCTTAACCACCTCTTAACCAACTTATCTAAAACAATATTGACACTTTTATTTCATTTCCAATGATCTAGAATGCCAAAAGACAGAAATTAAAGTGCTGATAGGTCAACCTCAGCAATTTTGGAGGGTGATATCATTTGGATTAGATTGGCAAACTTGATGATTCTGCAGTGGAATTTGTTTTATATAAGAAGTTACCTGGCACAATTCTCTCTCTTTTGCCTCTCCACTTTCAACTGTTCACACTAGTAAAGACAGTATTGAATGTTCTTACCATGTATGTAAATATTAACCTGAGGGGAAACAACTTGCAACCTCACTTTTTAGTAACTAAAGAGATTTTTGCTGTTCTTCGGAAGGTTTCGGAAAAACTATATTTTGTATTAAATAATAACATTTGCTTTGCATGGCATTCGAACCAGGGCTCAGAAATCAAACACTCTTGTCACCAGAGATGGAGGGGAAATGATTTTGTTTGCATTTTAATTAGAAACTACCTAGTTCACTCTTCTTGAACAAATATGCAAACTGAAACACAACTATCCTGCAAAATATGCACATCTCCAAATTTTGTGATTCAGTTCTACAAAAAAAATGTACAGAATTGGAAAAGTATGTGTAAACACACACACACAATATCACACACAAATGCATTGTATAAAGGAAATTGCTTTCAAAAATGTGTATATTCCAATCCAAATAACTTTTTGGTACTAGCTATTTTACAAGTAAAAGGGGTGCCGCACCACAAATGATAGTCTCTATTGTCAAAACTGAATATCAAAATAGGCAAAAATAAAATAAAATAAAATGCACTAAAATGCTCAGAAATGGTTCTTCATAAACCCCTTGTGGTGGCAGCTGGGAGAAAGATGGACCATTGCTATGTTCTTGATGACCAAAGCTCATCAAGCTATCTCTGTTTCTTTTGTCCTTCCCTCAGAGCAAGCTGGTTAGAAATAATTTGGACACTGTTTAGGCAATAGCCTTCTCTCTTAAAAATAGTTTCCTCTTTACAAAATTAAAAGTAATATGCTTTGGCGACTTGATAAGGCTCAGTTCTTGTTTAAGAAGTCTCAGGGAATAAGCTACTGCTTGTGTCAGCATCAAGGGATTTCATTTCATACCCTGTTTTGGGTCAAATCGCCTCTTAAAGTGTGTGTGGGTATGGAGAAACCTTATTCTTCAAGAAAGGATAATAGCTCCAGTACTCCAAGATTATTCTTCTTCTTCTTCTTCTTCTTCTTCTTCTTCTTCTTCTTCTTCTTCTTCTTCTTCTTCTTCTTCTTCTTCTTCTCTGTTGGTGTTTAGATGTTCCAAATCTCAGGTAAACAAAATGCCTTCCTTTCAAATGGCCCAAGTGTATCAGCCAATACTTACTAGGGAGTCACTAGGGATTCTCTAAAAGCTTGAAGAATTCAAAACTCACTTTTCCTCTCTCTTTGAAAATCTTTCCTAGCTCTATTTTTGTTTAATTATGTTAAGTTTCATCAAAGTTGTATTTATTATGTTAAACTGTGCACCAGATGTTCCAAACTATGATATCTTATGCAGTTATTTGGTATTTTCCTTGTAAATGTTAACCTGGTTGCATCAAGAATTTTAAACAGAATACAGGGCTGTACGGTGATGAGACTGTAGGTCAGGAGTAGCCAAATAAATGCCCTCCAGATGTGGTTGGATTCCTTCTCCCATCAGTCCCAGACAGAGTGGACAATAGTCCACATCATATGGAGGACACTGTGGTAGCCATCCCTCTGGTAGACCATTACCAAACATATATAATAATGAATAACAATGTTTCCCCACCCACTCTGGGTGGTTCCCAACAAAATATTAAAAACACAATACAACGTCAACCATTAAAAACTTCCCTGAACAGGGCTGCCTTCAGATGTCTTCTAAAAGTCAAATAGCTGTTTATCTGTTTAACATCTGATGGAAGGGTGTTCCACAGGGCGGGCACCACTACCAAGAAGGTTGTCTGCCTGGTTCCCCGTAACCTCACATCTCGCAGTGAGGGAACTGCCAGAAGGCCCTCGGAGCTGGACCTCAGTGTCTGCGCTGGATGATGGAGGTAGAGACGCTCCTTCAGGTATACAGAGCTAAGGCTGAAATCACCCTTGAGCCTCTTTCTTGGTGCTTCTGCAAGTGTCTGATTAGTCTAAATGTGGGAGAGGAATCGGAGGAGAGGCATTTGTAATCTGAAGCCCAGTGCTGGTGTTTACAATTGCATTCTGAACCAACTAAAGCAAGAACCACTTTAAGGGGTTGAGCAGCCTGCAATAGTTAAGAGGAGTGTATGGATTCAAGTCCTCTTCTAGAGATTCCCCTCATGCAGTTACTATTGCACAAGGGAAGAAAGCGGAGGGAGGGGAGCACTCTCCATGGTCCTACCCACACCCTCACATCTCCATTAGGACTTCTGCGCTCTCTCCCTCCTGACCCCTCCTTTGTGTTACCATTAGAGATGGACAAATCTGTCAATGTTGGTTTCTCTCAGTTTCTCATTTTTCCCATCTTAAGTTCAGTTATCCACATTTCTATATCAGTTTTTGATTATTTTTATTTTTAAAGTGTTCGTGAAAACTCACCAGCATTTCAATGAGAATTTACCCTAATACATTTCTGTATACAATTTTGCCTGATTTACACATTTTTGCAGAGCAATTTCCCCATCTATAATATACCGTATTTTTCCGTCTATAAGATGCCCACATGTATAAGACACCCCCACCCCACCCCTGCTCGCGGCAACAACCAATCGCCAGTCCACCCTCGGCACTATCCGTGTATAAGATGCCCCCTAATTTTTGACATTATTTTTTAGGGGGAAAAACCTATACACGGAAAAATACTTCTCTATGTTGGTTTATCTGTTGTACACATTTATATACACAGTTTACCTTAATATATGCATTTTCATACACATTACTTTGTGGAGAACTACACTGCAAAATTCAGAGAAGTGAGAATTAGGGCGGCTGTTTGATTATTGTTTTGGAAAGTGCAAATTAAATAAGTTTTCCTTCAAATAATGCCATGTAGTTAAGAGATGTATGCCTCCTATCTGATGTGATTTGGCTTCCAGAACTCTTTGATATTTTCTCACAGCCACAGAGTCCGTCACAAAACATATCTAATGAGCACCTCTTCCCAGATATCTTTGAGAAGGTATCTCCAACCTTTTCAGACCCAGAACCCATTTTTAACCCAAACATGCATTTGGGGACCCATTTCTAGATCTATTTGCATGCATGCTCCTGTTCCAACCAACTTTGACTTAGGTTCCAGCCCACTAGTGGGTTCCAACCTACCAGTTGAAGACCAGTGCCTTAAAGGCTGAGGAAGTGAGTCATGAGACTCCAATCCAAGAACGGCAATTCAGGTGAGAAATCTGAGCTACTAATACTATTTAAACACTTCTCAGCTTTTGTCTTATGTCAGGAGCTGCTGGTGCTCAAACCAGAAACTTTTGGATTTGCTCATAGTACAGGGTGAGCTGGTGAGCTGCTGCACTTCATTCATCAGCCTCTGCTTAACCTGCCTAAACGCACCAGGCTCTGGTCATTGGACCAACATGGGCAGAAAGACTATAAGACTGCTTCCTGTTCTAGCTAAGCCTTGCTTGGATAACAAGACCTTTCTGAGCTCTGGAGTGTTCCTACATCAATTTGTTGATTTGGGTCCTGGATTTTAGCTTGTGTCTTGATTGTGCCCCCTTGTTTCTCATTTTAAACCCATCTATTCTTCAGTCCTGCCTCCAGGATTTTCTTCTGGCCGTGGCTTGCCCTTTGGTCCTGGCTTCTGTCTGGCTCATGGTCTAGATCAGGCATCCCCAAACTGCGGCCCTCCAGATGTTTTGGCCTACAACTCCCATGATCCCTAGCTAACAGGACCAGTGTTCGGGGAAGATGGGAATTGTAGTCCAAAACATCTGGAGGGCCGAAGTTTGGGGATGCCTGGTCTAGATTCAGATTATTCTGGGGGGAAATATAGCTTGAGGTTGTTTCCCCATCCTTTTAAAATGAAACCATCCACTTTCCCCTAGGCAGTACCTGCAGACAGAGGTGGATTCCTTGCTGATAAGTAAAGGTCAACACCCATAATTAAACTTGTGTCATTGCTTTACATGATCAAAAGGAAGGTTTCCTCAGACTTCATTCGAAATCCAAGCTAAAGAATCCAGTCAGCAATTCTAGCTTTTTTAAGAAACAAAAAAGAAAAGAAAACAAAACACCCAATAGTTTACTTGGTTGAGAACTTGGCAATTCCCTAGTCATCTTCCACCCCCTGCTTTAAAATGCCTTTGGCTGCCATCTAACTGCAGATAGGAATTATGTTAAAATGAAGAATCTTTGTCTCTCTCTAATTCAAATATTGATGGAATCCGAGGCCTAAAATACCTTTTCATATTTCAATAATGTTCAGAGTCCATGCCTGAAACCAAAATGAGCTCAATTGAGAAGCAGTAAGTTTGGCAATAAGATTTAATCTCTATGGCAATCAAAAGAGGAGGTTCATTTTTATTGTTTGATCTTAATTGAATTACGGGGGGGGGGAGCTCCAGAGTAATGATATTATTTTATATTTTCCACAATCCCAGTTCTTGGCTTAGGGGAAAAAAATGAAGTAAGCAAGCCGTGGTTAGTGGGGAAAATGTGTTTGTTTTAGCTGTCTAATAATTCACAGCTTTGAGGAGAAGCTAATATGTTCTAAGTAAAAGACTAATATCTATCTATGGGAGTGCTTTTCCTGACCCATCTGGTTTGTCAGAGAAGTCTCCTACCTCTGATATTTATACAATATCATGCAAATGTCAAAATCTGAATGTCATCTTCAAAGACCCTTTTATGTCAGGCAACCCCTTTATAGGGGAAAAATAAACAATTTTATGTATGCATGCTTGATGCCAGTCCAATTAATAAAAGCCTTTTTAGCTATGCTTGGCTACAAGCAAGTTTCTCTTTTGAAAATGAACAGAGGGAGAATGAGATAAAAGGTCTGTATTGTTTCCTTGCAAATTTTACAGTTTCATTTTTAATTTGTGTTTGGATGTGAGGATCTTGGTGCAGATGGTGTGATAGTCCACAGTATGTTCTGAGAACCTGAAATGATAACAAAGATATGCAAATCGAGAGGGTGCTTTGGATGAAAGCCAGGATATCCAATTTCACAATAGCTGAAAACAAATTGATGTGCCCGGCAAACTACTCAGAGTAGCACTAGGAAATGTAACAGTGCCAAAACAAATTATATTAATGACCCGAACAGTTTGTTGAATTCTATTGGCTAGCTTAATGTTGGTTACATTTGTCTGCCTTGGCACTTCATTTGCCGCACAAAGCAACGTTGCTAAATGGGGAGAAAAACACACTTAATGAAAAATCAATCTTGGTAATTGCAAAATAAAGTTATACAAGTATTTATTTTATACCTGAGAAACGGCAAGTGGATTTTAACTTGAAACAAAATTGAAATATGTGTGTGTTTGACAATTGCAAATAAGTGATTAAATTGTCATACAAGGAAACAACAATCCCAGCTTCCCTGTAAAATTTTCCTTTAGCAGCCAAATGTTTTGCCTTATAATATGAAAAGTGATAACATTTTGCTGCTATCAAGAATACGCTGAAAAGGGATGAAACAACATTTTCACAACAACCTTAGATTTGAATCCATTTAAATGCCCCAATCCTGTGAACCATCTCCTGGAAATACGTATCATTGAAGTCAGAGACTTACTCCCAAGTAAACACTGAAAGAACTGAGTTGTATATCGCAAAGCTGAAACAGTATAGTTCATATTTTCATGGGCAAAGTTAAGTCATGTCTCTTTGATCTAAGTCAAAGAAAACTTTACTGTCCGTAAAACACTCCAGTCAATAAGTTTTACTGATTTTCATCATGATCTGGGGAAAACTGATTTCTCTTCTGATGTTCACTGAGTCACAGTTGTACCCTGTTGGCTAGCAACATAACATTGTCAACACATTTTTCTCTCCCCAGACCCCAGAACAAGTAATGGGGTGAACGTACATATAGTTCTAGCAAAACTATGTAACTCTTCAGGTTGCCATTCTAACTTCTACCGATGGGGCTTCATGGCTGCAGCGTAAGGTAGGGACTGGGTAAAGCATTGATCAGGCGCTGGTGCATTGATCAGGTCCAGATTGGGCCTGTTGGTGACCAGCAATGGTTGTGGAACCAACCATTGCTGGTCACCATCAGATCCCTGGCCAGCTGAGCCCCAACCCTTCCCTGCCCCCAGAATGCCTTGTTTTGGGGCTTCTCACTGGGTTCCACTGCTGAGGATATTGCAAGTGAGCCTGCATGTTGGGTGATCAGTGGAAAGCTGGCTTAGCCTGGAGAACAGAGCAGAGGGATGTCATGACTCAATCCAAATTCCCCACAACTTACCATGGGGGTGTGTGCATGTTGGATTGCTATGCCTGAAAATGAAAAACAACGTCGGGGAAGAACTTTGTTTAGCCTGGAGAAGAGAAGGTTAAGGGGTGATATGATAGCCATGTTCAAATATATAAAAGGATGTCATATAGAGGAGGGAGAAAGGTGGTTTTCTGCTGCTCCAGAGAAGCGGACCCGGAGCAATGGATTCAAACTTCAAGAAAGAAGATTCCACCTAAACATTAGGAAGAAATTCCTGACAGTAAGAGCTGTTCGACAGTGGAATTTGCTGCCAAGGAGTGTGGTGGAGTCTCGTTCTTTGGAGGTCTTTAAGCGGAGACTTGACAGCCATCTGTCAGGAATGCTTTGATGCTGTTTCCTGCTTGACAGGGGCTTGGACTGGATGGTCCTTGTGGTCTCTTCCAACTCTATAATTCTATGATTCTAAGAAACCCTGTCTGAGGCATGAAACAAATTCACAAACTTTAGAGTTGCACAATATGATCTCCTCATACAAAATATATTATTTTCTGCCAAAAGAAGTTTTGTACTCTTTAAGTTTGAATACAGATATTGCAACAGCTCATCAGGGCACGATATCTGCCTGCAGGGCAAACCCAGGTGCCCAACAGTTGGTAAGAACCCACTATTTACCAGTCAGTTGCAAGATTGGTAAGATATATGGTAATTCCTCAAGGATGGGCAGGAGCTTCAAATTGTACAGAAAAGTTTAGCTGGACGGTTTCCAGTGGAACATGGCCTGTTGCTGTGGCATCAACTGCACTTAAATATTGAAAGGTGTCAATAGATCAAGGGGGCCCTAAACTATACAACCACCAATAGATATACAAAATGGTGAGCAGAGTATGACATGTTAAGAACAACAACAAATCTTCATGCAAAGGCATGGATAGTAGTGATCAGCAGCTACACCTTGACCACAGAGAGCAGAAAGTGGGGAATGGGATGTGAGGGTTTTATAATATGCATTTGTGCTGTTAATTGCCATTGTAATGACAGTGATAATGAGTTGCTTTCCATGACAACCAGTGGTAATCACAACTCACTAGGGTCTTCTGCTGACTATTACTCTAGATGTCATGCTGTCAGATAGATCTTTGTTGCCTCGATTTTGGTCCTCTCCTATGAATCCCTCAGAGCTCCCTTACTTCACGTTCCACCAGGTGGGTCCTTAAATTCCCAGGGATTCAAAGAAATTTCTCAGTCACAGGTTCCTTTATCAACATGCACTTTCTGTCTATCCTTCCAGGCTTTCCTAGCTTGCATCTCTCTCTCTCTCTCTCTCTCTCTCTCTCTCTCTCTCTCTCTCTCCCTCTCTCTCTCTCTCTCTCTCTCTCTCCCTCTCTCTCTCTCCATATATATAAAGTCTCCAGCTGGGTTTCTAGTCTATGTAAAGCAGTGCTGGCTTATAATATTCATGGATTGGGGGAAAAATAGATCAGTAGAATTAAGACCATCTCATAGTAACTAAAGCTCCACAAATCTAGGAAACTGGGAGCTAAGGCTAATGCCTTAACAGTTATGTCCCATGATCTGTAATGGCATTGTGCAATGTCTCATCTTGTGCTTGTTTATAACTTACCCATTATGCATCCATTATTGCCCTTGGTCTTTCAGGACGAAATCCAGATGATGAGGTTGGAGTTCCTGGGACTAGCAAAGATGCCTCAAATTTTCCTGGTCCTGTATTGCCCTATGAAGCACTTGAGCTTTACTGCACAGGAAGAAGAATCCCCCTTTGAGTTGACTCTTTGGAATCTTGGACAAGAAGGGCTTTCTTGATTCTGCTCAGGTTCATTCCCCGAAATATGCCATGGGTTGGAAATGCAACACCTGAACGCCATAGCCTCCAACATTTCTCTGATGAAAACAGGGACATCCTATTCCATAATTGGGACCCATATGGTGCTGTGGGTTAAACCACTGAGCCTAGGGCTTGCTGATCAGAAGGTCGGCGGTTCGAATCCCTGCGACGGGGTGAGCTCCCGTTGCTCGGTCCCAGCTCCTGCCAACCTAGCCGTTCGAAAGCACATCAAAGTGCAAGTAGATAAATAGGAACCGCTACAGCGGGAAGGTAAACGGCGTTTCCGTGCGCTGCTCTGGTTCGCCAGAAGCAGCTTTGTCATGCTGGCCACATGACCTGGAAGCTGTACGCCGGCTCCCTCGGCCAATAATGCGAGATGAGCGCCGCAACCCCAGAGTCGGTCACGACTGGACCTAATGGTCAGGGGTTCCTTTACCTTTATTCCATAATAATTACATAATTATTTTATTATTTATACCCCACCCATCTGACTGGGTTTCTACTCTGGGTGGCTTCCAACATACATAAAAACATAATAAGAAATTGAACATTAAAAAACAAACAAACCCAGCCTTCAGATGTCTTCTAAAGCTTGTATAGTTACTTATCTCCTTGGCTTGGAGGTTGCATGGCTCCATACCAGGCATCCCCAAACTCGGCCCTCCAGATGTTTTGGGACTACAATTCCCCCCATCCCTGATCACTGGTCCTGTTAGCTAGGGATGATGGGAGTTGTAGTCCCAAAACATCTGGAGGGCCGAGTTTGGGGATGCCTGCTCCATACCCTCCAACATTTCTCCGATGAAAATAGGGACGTTCTAAGGAAAAGCAGGACATTCCAGGAACAAATCAGAAACCAGAATGGCTTGTGTACCTGCATATTTTATGTCCCTTAACCTGACTGAAATATGGATCACTTAAGAGAGAAAAAAGGTCCTATCCAACTAAGTCAGTGTAAATAAGTGAAATCAATGGACGAATCAATGGGCAGACATATGTTTCCCTATCTTCCTGTTCCCTATATCCCGCACTTCCCCAACTATTCCACTAGTTTACTCATCAATGGTACAATCAAGCAGAAAAGAGAGAGAAAAGAAAAATGGCTGCACCGTTTATTTCTGGAATATTATTTAATTGTAGCTATGTTTTTAGTTATGTGTGCAACAGTGTTTTAAAACATTTTTTTTAAAAAAAGAAAAAAGATACATGGGAAATAGATTTTAACACGATACACCAAACACTCAGCATGCAACAGGCTCAGCTCTAATTACCAAAAGCCAGCCTAAATAAATGTTTCAGAAATATGCTCAGTGTTTCTTTGGCAAGCCTCCAGGATCGGAGAGTTCCACAGCTGTGGGCTAGCTACCGAGTGTGCCTCTCTGCACGCTCTTGTCCAAACCTGGCACACAGATGGCGCAGTCAAGGAAGCAAGATGGCAGTGGGGCATAGGGAAGGTGATGATCTCTTCAGTTTTTTCTCTCCTTTTTTTGTGTGTGTGTGTGGATCCGAGCTATTTAGGTAATGACTTGGATTAGCGCTTTGCAACTCGCAGGTGGGGAGAGGCTCGTAAAACCTGCTCTCAACCCGTTTCTGCTCTTCGTAGCATCATTAATTAAATCACAGGGAAGTATAATGGGATATATCCTCTTGATCGCAGGTGACATAGAATCAAGACTTCGCATAACGGAACTTAACTCGAGAACGTGAAGGAAGGACTAATCCCACAACCCGATGTTGTTGTTCTTTCCTCTTTCCTTTGCCTATTGGTGTGTGGTGCATATTCAGAGGAAATAGTGAAGAATATATTTTGCCCTCAGGAAATCTGCAACATGCAATGAAATATTTAGATCCATTTTTGTTAGCCTCATCATCAATGAGGGAGGGGGGGATTTGATCTAGTGAGTCGGCATTTTCCATCCCCTCTCATCTTCTACTGACTTTCCAAGTTAATATGTTAATCTATCGCCATTATTATAAGGTATGTGTTACACTGGCAATGTTGTTAATTGTTCTGCTGAAACAAAAACATCCAGGGAACAGAAGTGTAGCTGTAATTATGCACAGCACTGTTCTAAATAACTGCTCGTTTTGGGGTTGTTTTGTTGTATAAAAAAAAGATAAGGGTATAGATATGATGAACTCTGTTATTTTTAAAAAAGCAACGTATTTAAACCTTGCTTCAAAAAGAGCTGTCCATCAGTTCCACAGACACACACAAATCCAGAGCAATGAGGCAACGTGCTCTCTGCCTTCATGCATAATACATACAAAATAGGTGAAGTAGTATGTAAAGTGAATTTTAATTGGTTATAATTGTCATTTCATTTAGTAAAGTATTATCTGGAGACCAGGATATCAATTAGCACTCTATGGACTCTGTTACTTGTGAAAATATGCATATACAGAGCCGATGTACTCTCGTCGTAGATATACTTTAATTAAGAAAACGGTACAGTAAATTAAAGACCTTTAAAGTATTAATTAATTGCTCTATAGATTGGTTTGGAGTATCAACTTAGGGAAGTTACAATCACTGGGTCTGACATGAATGAGATAAGAGAAGGTCCTGTTTGGGATTCCTGATAGGATTTTTCTTTTTTCTTTTTTATGCAATGCTGTCCAGTGCTCAGGAACAGCCCAAGTTCCACTTGAGGCTAAAATAGTTTAAAGGTATCATTTGAATGTTATATTATTATCTAAAGCCTAGCTAGTCTGAGTTTTTATCCTTCTTCAGGTGTCTTACCACTGCCTATGTTATTCTTTATATACGTCCTTCACTTAATAAACATTCCGGTATCAATAAAAGTAAAAGAAAATGATTGACATAAGCTGCTATATTATTAAACTGTTGGTTACCAAGGCAGTTTCCTCTTTTTTTCCATGGGGGATGAAGAAGGACCTATCCCTTTTTAACCACTTGCACTGAATGACTTTTACATCCAATATATAAGGGAGAGGAGAGGATGAATGTCACCTCTCTTCTCTTCCTGCTCCTGCCGACACATACTCCTGTCTTTGATTGACAGCTACTAATAACCTTCCTGCCCTAAGTGCCATGGAGACACTTTATTAGGACAAACAGCCAAGGAAATCTAGGAATGAAGCCAAGTCTGCAGTGAGTTATTATCGGGCTTGTATTTATCTCAGCTTTGTAATTTTTCCCAGTGATATGCAAATCCTGAAATAGATCTTCTTCTCTTGAAGGACAGGTCCCTCTGTTAATTGATCCACTGAGATTCAGCCTAACCTCTTTTAGCTATCAGCCAGGGAAACACGCTACATAAAAGAATCTCGACACTGTATACAGTTCACATAAATTCGCTGTACGTATGGCAAGGAGAACTAATGCATACAAAATTGCAGTTTTGGGACTGTTTGCCCCCCCCCCCATCTACAGTTTTCATATCTGTGCTATCTGCATAACAAATCAAAATGATTTATTTATTTGCTTATTAGGTGCTTTGACATTTATGCTATTTATTATAAACAAATATGATTTCAGATGAAGCTTGCAAGCTTCCTTGAAAAGCCCACACCAAACACGTATTGCAATGACATTCAGACTTAACCAAAATGTATTTGATCTGAATTTTAAAGAAACACTATATTTAGAAATGTGGGGTTCTTTTTTTAAAAAAATAAATAAATCACATGTTCATTTCCAATAACATATGCTTTGAGAGTCTGTAAAGGTTTTCATTCATTGCTTTCTTATGTAGATTGGCTTCAGAAGGGAATATAATTTCAAACCAATACTTTAATGGCATTAGTAGTAACATGGACATAAATGGTTTGTCTACATTGGCATGGAGATCTATTTATTTAAAAGGTAATGCATTTTAAAGAAGAGCAGTACTGCTAACAAAGGGAAATATTCAAGCAAATAAAATTAGCAGGGAACAGCCCAAAGCTAAAGGATGATTGTACAAAGTAATAATAATACTAATGTTTGAGAATAATACAGAGCCCTTTTGTCCTAAGAAACCGAAATCTCTTCATTAAAAATATTACTTTACCTGATCCATAAATCTGTGTGGTTGAAGTACTTGGATTTGAGCCAAATTAGTTCTCCAAAATCCATGGGACAAATCTGTCATTTTAAATACAAGTAATCTGGCTTATCTGGTTTCTGGAGGGACTCAAATTACTATTGCAAAACTGCCTGTGTCAAGAGTAGCAAGCAGCTATGAAAAGGAACCTATTTGACTATGGATTGTATTCTCACGGAAAGCCCCCACAGAGGGGCAGACTACACATTACACAGAAACAGGAGGAGGAGGAGGAGGAGGAGTTTGGATTTGATATCCCGCTTTATCACTACCCCAAGGAGTCTCAAAGCGGCTAACAATCTCCTTTCCCTTCCTCTCCCACAACAAACACTCTGTGAGGTGAGTGAGGCTGAGAGACTTCAGAGAAGTGTGACCAGCCCAAGGTCACCCAGCAGCTGCATGTGGAAGAGCGGAGACGTGAACCCAGCTCACCAGATTTTGAGTCCACCACTCTTAACCACTACACCACACTGGCAAGTAACTAACTGAGCCCCCGTTTTTTTTGTTTTTTTGTTGAATGAAAAAGCTATTTAGATGCTGCTTGTGTGGAGCTCAGAAACAAAGGGCAAGTAAAAGATATGAATTTAAGGCTCACGCCATGTGTAAATCATAGCTTTCAAGTTTTCCCTTAACCCGCGAGGAAGCCTATTCAGCATAAGGGAATTTCCCTTAAAAAGGGGGGAGAACTTGACAGCTATGGTGTAAATACTGTCTTGGACTGTCCATGAGGTGCATTGAGGGAGCCATTTTAGGCAGTGGAACCCTCCAAGGAGTGACGCCCTCGTGGGAACCCCGCTTCCTCTTCCACTCCACTTTACTTCCAGCTGATATTCAGGGAGGAAGTGAGAAAAGAGCTATTTTTTATTTAAAAAACCCCACAACCAATAACAACTAAAAGTCCCATCAGCGATGGGGCCATTTCCCAGGAGTGCCATTTCTACTGCTTCTGGAGCATAGAACTTGATGCTGTCAGACTGAGCTGTTCATCTAGCTCAGTGTTTTGTGCCGGCAGTGGCTCTCCAGTTTTTCAGAGAGGGGTCCATCCCTACTTGGAGATGCTTGGGATTGGACCAGGGACTTTTTGCACTGAGCTTCACGCCCTTCCTTGGAAGTGCTTGTGGTCCAAAGTTTGGAGTAAACACACTTCTTCATAGGCCAGACTCACTCATTTCCAGGCCTCTGTTGCATCTTGTGGCTGAATAACCATCGTCCCTGGTCCCATTGGTAAGGTTTGCTGTGCCTGCAGAAGGACCAGTTAGTCATCAGTCTGTGGGGTTAACAGAAACCCTGAACATCAGGCGGCCAGCTTTATCTCCCCCCCACACCCCTTCTCCTTGTCTAACATCACCTAGTCAGTATTCCAGAGAAAGTAGGAGAGATGCTGCTATCTTTCAAGAAAGTTAGGCTTTTCTTCTCAGCTGGATACTGTATTATCATTTTAGAATCCTTTCCTTAGAGACTAAAGATTTCCCTTCCCCACCCACAAAAGTCTGTGTGCCAGAGCAAACGATGGGGCACTCAAATTCTAGTTTCCTTCCAGAACTATGAAGACAAAGTTTGAATAGACCCGTACCTGCAAACATAAATGAAAATTAAGTGAAGGATTAACATTGGAATGGTTTATTGGCTAATTAAGAAATGCAATGGGATATTAGATGATTAGCACTCTGCAAAATTCAGAGCATGGGAAGTCACCCAAAAATATTTAACTTGGCAATATATTTGGCTTTTTTTATTGTATTGTAATTTGGAATGTTTTAATGTGGTTCTTATTGGATTATTAAATTGGAAAACTCAACACACACACACACACAAAATTCTAGTTTCCTTCTTCAAGATCAGTACATGCATCTGAGCTTCCTCCTTTTGCCGCCACCTACTTTTCCTTCCTCATTGGCCTCTTGAGTTTTGATTCTGCTCCTGATTCTGTTATTTTACTCCCTACCCCTCAACCCCACAAAATTCCTTCCTTCCTCCATCTCCTGAGGCAACTGGAGGCAGCCCCAGTACGCTGAATTTGGCAGAGGAGCAGATGGGAGAGCTGGTTGGAGGTGGCAGTGGTGGGGAGCTGCAGAGGTAGCAAAGGTAGTGGGCAACAGGAGCAGGAGGTGGCAAGTGGCATGCTCATTGGGGGGGGGCAGCCCTCCCAGCTGTCTGCAGTCTGCCACCTGAGGCAACTGCCTCACTGAGCCTCGTTTGCAGGCCAGCCATGATGACCACCATTGGTTCTTGTCCACAAACTTTAATCCTTGCATGCCGGTCAGTATTCTGTGCTCCTGGCCCCTCTTGAACTCTCCTCAGAACATGAAAGACAAGCTTAGGTCTGCTACGTGATTGGTTCTCAGGCATGTCTGTATCAAAGAGCCCAGCACAAGCCAATCTTCATTGGCTTATCCCTGGATATGCACACACACACACACACACACACACACACACAGAGAGAGAGAGAGAGAGAGAGAGAGAGAGAGAGAGAGAGAGAGAGAGAGAGAGAGAGAAACAGCCATGTAAAATACATAATACAGTAATACCTCTGTGAACGTCCGCCTCGCCTACCGTCCATTCTGGCGAACCCGGAAGTACCAGAACAGGTTACTTCTGGGTTTGCCGCTTGCGCATGCGCAGAAGTGCAAACCACTTCACGTGCATGTGCAGACGCAATGCTTGAGATACCCTGACTGCATCCTTTTCAGCTAGCGGCCGGGGCTCTGGAATGGATCCCAGCTGCAAAACAAGGTACGACTGTAACGAGGATTTTCACTGGGGGTTCTGAAAGCCCTGTTTAGGTACTCTTTGTTACAATCTAATTCTAAAGAACAGAACAGAACACACACACACACACAAACCAAACTGCCATGCCATCTTTTTATTTTTGTTTATTGATACAGTCTTTTGTGTTTCATACGCAACGAGAACAGAGAAAGTGACAAAAAAATGTCTCTTTTAAAAGCAAGGACTAGGCGACTCAGCTTTCCTTGGTGGACAAGGCGAGGGGCGAAACATTCAGACCCTGAAAGGAAAAAGCAAGTCAGGGTATCTCAAAGTAAGGGAAATACAGCAGGTGACAGAGAGTACATTGCCTGGGGCCACTTTGGTAGGCTACTGCCACTTCCCTCACACATTTTTTTAGTGAATGAATGGTTTTCTCCTGAGGCAATGCTACACAGAACGAGTTAAAAACCACTTTGGAACATCAGATGCCATGTCAGAATGCTTCAAGTACAGCACCACAGTGCATATAATGATTTTTCTCTGCTTCATTTGACAGATCCAAAATGTACATGTAAGGCCTATCATTGCCCACTCCAGTCCCCAGAACTTCTCCCCCTCACACACATCAACATCAAGATGCTTTTTTTTAATCAGAACTTAAAATAAATACACCTTGCCAAATAATGTTGAAAGTCACCAAAACATGTAAGGATTTTAAAATAGCTTCCCTATTTTCTTGTGCCTGGCCTTGTGGGGACCACCAGAAAAACTGTTTATGGTAAACACCTTGAATTGTTATACCCAACTAACTGTGACTCAGAACTGTCTAAGATCTTGCCTCCACCACAGTCCCATCTGCACCTAGGGTGGCCATGTGTCCCCCTTTTCCAGGACACACCCTCTTTTTCAGGGGTGAAATTTCTCTCCGGATAGATTTTAAAAAATTTGCCAAAATGTATCTGGCTATACTTTCTGGATAAGACATAGACATAACTGATGGCTGAAGACCTGCTTTCCACTTCTCTTCTCTCATAGTAGGGGTATTTCAAATGAGATTAATCATAGCATCCTCTTTTTTGCTCTTCAAAATATGGACACCCTACCTAAATAGAAAACTGATGTGGTACACAGTGGGTGTTTGGGAAGGGGTTGGGGAGAGGAGCATGCACAAGTATTTCAACAATGGGTTGACAAGTTTGCCATACCTTCTGCTGTCTGGTAGAAGGCTCCTTTCTACTTTGGAAAAGCATTCACATGAGCAATGAGAGTGTTCATATACTGGGGAATGTGGGTGGCGCTGTGGTCTAAACCACTGAGCCTCTTGGGCTTGCCAATCAAAAGGTTGGTGGTTCGAATCCACACAATGGGTTGAACTCCTGTTGCTCTGTCCCAACTCCTGCCAACCTAGCAGTTTGAAAGCACGCCAGTGCAAGTAGATAAATAGGTACCACTGTGGCGGGAAGGTAAACGGCATTTCCATGAGTTCTGGTTTCTGTCACGGTGTTCTGTTGCGCCAGAAGTGGTTTAGTCATGCTGGCCACATGACATGGAAAGCTATCTGTGGACAAACACCAGCTCTCTCAGCTTGAAAGCGAGATGAACCCTGCACCCCATAGTCACTTTTGATGGGACTTAACTGTCCAGGGGTCCTTTACCTTTGCCTTTACTATCATATACAGTCGTACCTCGGGTTGCGAACACCTCGGGTTACGAACAACCCGGGTTACGAACTTCGCAAACCTGGAAGTATTTGCGCCGCGTGCGCGTGCGCAGAAGTGCCACGCGCCTTTGCGCATGCGCAAAGCACGAAAATAGCGAAAATGGCAAAAATAGCGCTTTGCGCATGCGCAAAACGGCGGTTTGGGCCCTTTTTGGGTTACGAACTTTTCGGGTTACGAACTGCGACTCAGAACGGATCGCGTGCGTAACCCGAGGTACCACTGTACTGGGACAGTCATATATTATAAAGAATAAGCTAGTTCCAACTGGTCCCTCACTCTACAAGAACAAAACTGAGGTAACCAGAGAAACATATAAATCAAAGGGTGTTTCTTAAGCAGAAACCCTTTTATTTTCCTATAAACCTAAAGGAGCATACACATGACACACCAACACACCTATTCCCCAGTGCTGGCTCAACAAACTTGCTACCAGCCACATATTTGGCCACAAGGCTAATGACCCAAAATGTGCAGATGTATTGGGAAAGACTTTTGGAGCAGCCCTAGTTTCAACAACATTGTGAGGTTTATACCCCACAGTGTAGCTGTTGTGAGGTATAAAAAAGAAACCTCAAAAAAAATGTTTCAAAACATACTGCTAAAAAAATAAAATTGCATGCGATCAAAAGTGAGCTTTTAAGTTTTGCTAAGAGACTCTCCACATGCCGCTCCACACAATCCCTATAATCTCTACAATCGTGATCCTGAACAAGTATGAAATTGTGTCCGGGCAGGAATAACTAAATAAATAAAACAAACCTGCAGCAAGAAACCCGTTCCCCCCCCCCAAAAAAGAAGACAACTATCTATGCATCTACCCATCACCACAAATAAGCATAAGAGTTTGCCTGCCTCCCACTGATGGGGGAAAAATGCTCTCGCGTGCCGTCCATTGAAAGTCTCTTCATCCTAATCGAATTGTAACCCCTTTAATATGGTCAAGGTCAGTGTCAGTTTGTGTTACATCAAGCACATGCTGGTTGGTAAGGTTAGTCTAACGGGGGCACCTTCGCTTTTCGAAAAGGTTGATCACCAATGCTTCATCAACAGACTGTGTTCTTTTGTTTTTTAAAAAAATGATTCCATTACTTCTTAATTCTTCATTTTTGCATTTTATTTCCCCTTTCCCAGCTCCCATCCCTTCTCGATCCATTCCTCATTTCCATCCTGACACCTGTGGTCTTGAATAGCACTTTGTTAAAAAATATCCGTCATGTGCATGGCACACGGTGTATGATTTTTTCAGTGTACCTACCCAATAATTGACCTCGCATTGACTATCCGTTATTCATGGCTCTTGCCTTGAAGAAGATCCTAAACAGCCAATCTCAATTTAAAAGTATATTATCCTGCCTTAAGCACATTTATTCACAGCCCCTTTCACAAGTTATTGGCTATTTTCTTTCCCGGAATTAAGGATTATTGAAGCATATGTAAGAGGAACTTTGTTCTTCATAACTCATCTCTCTCTCTGGCTACTTGCTTATGCAGCGAAGCGCTGTTATTTGCAAGTATCTGCTCTGGAGGACCCGCGACTTCGCCGCCTCTTCAAGGAAGAGGACAAAGACAAGTCAAGAGGAAGAAAAACATTTACAACATAATGAGAAGGTAAATCAACTTACATTTACTGCAAATAGCTTGATGGGAAACATCACTAATGCTACCTTTTAACTCCGAGGATAAGGCACCTCTACATGTTTCCTTTTAATAATGATGCAGTATCTTTGCTTTCTAATTTAAGGAAATCAGAAAGTCCTTGCCTAACCCTTATTTCCATGTTTTATGCTGATATCAAAGGCAGTGGCGGAGGCAGTGGCGAATTCATTTGCCGCTAATAACCATCCACACATAGGTGTAAAGAGAAGGGCCGTTCTGTGAGGTGCGCCACAATGTTCGTGTGGACATTTTCATTCCATTCAGGCATTTTAGTCAGTCTGGCAAAACAGATCTTTATTCTGCCAAATTTGTATTCCCACCACTCTTCCGAGAAAGTCAGCGCAGGAAAAAAAGGGGGGCCCACGTCCCATCTGATCCTCACAGCAAGCATGGGAGATAAGATAGGCTGTGAGGCTATGGCTAGCCAAGGTCAGCCGATGATCTTCCTGGGTGTTGAACCCAGGCTCCATCTGGTCGAAGACCAAGACTCTATTCACTCCTACACCACATCGGCTTATTTTGAGCTCACAATTTTAGAAGTGTTCCAGAAGCCACCAGGACATCAGAGACACACCCACCTCTCTTTATCCTCCACCTAAAGGCAAAACTAGACAATATTTTAAATCAGTGCTTCCCAAACTTGGGTTTCCAGCTGTTTTTGGACTACAACTCCCACCATCCCCAAATAGCAGGACCAGTGGTCAGGGATGATGGGAATTGTAGTCCAAAAACAGTTGGAGACCAAGTTTGGGAAACACTGCTTTAAATGTATGTGGGCATTTAAGAAGTCTTCTTCTACTTTTTTTAAAAAACTTTTTTAAAAATAGCAGTTCTTGGGGGATCATGTACACAGGAGCGAGGCAAAACTCCTCTACTCCACCATCTCATTGGAAACTTTTTTCTCCTGAAGCTGCTTTTTCTCCCAGGAGGTGCAATGCATTCCACAAGTCGGCACAGATGAGTACAACAGATACCCACAGCCTTCCCTAGTTATCCTCAGTTTAAAAACCCTTGGCCTCCACACTTTCATATAACTGTATATCCTCTTCTTGCGTATGCTGTGTTTTAATGCGGGGTACACAAAGCCATAGAGAGACAGCTGTTTTAACCCGTGGAAAGTTAAGCATGCTTATCTCCATTGAAATCAACAGGACTTAAGTGCACACTTGATTCATGTGTATCCAAGGCTAAAAAAAAAAAATACAAATTAAACTTCCGTGCTCCAAAAAGCTGAATTCAATGATTTCTATGAATTATGCAGATGGAGCAAATTTACATATTTTCTTAGCATGCTTTCTCCCTGCAGTTTTTGCTGTTTTTGCATAATTTAGTCTGCTTGTACTCTTTATGTGTTCCCACAGAATTGCAGTGTAATACATACAGTCCGGAAGTGAGTTTAACTGGAATGTTCACTGGATGACTGCACTGCAGAGTGATGACTGCTGTCTTGGGCTGAAGACCTGCCTGCAAAACACTAGGGCTGAGCTGAAAGGTAAGGGGGGTGCTTTTTGCTAACATTTTTTCCCCTTTAGTAATGGCAGGAATCAGCTTTCCTCCTAGATAGCGCTTTATATCATATAATATAAAGCGGATTGTGGTAGGGCTGTTAAGAAATTTAGCTTAGGGTTTGGTTTGTGTAAGGCCACAGCTCATGCTGAGTAATGGGGGGCGTGTGTATGCAAATTCCTTGGATCTGATTGGTTGGTGGGGCCCCTCTTAAAGCTGCGTCCACCATTTTCTGGTCACATTTTTGCCTGGCGTTTGAACCCCTCCCACCCGCCCTTTCTTTCTTGCAGGTTAGCACGACATTGCTATTGCCTTCGGGGCCGCCTGTATTCAGGGGTCAGTAGGAATTTTTCCAATTGGCTGATTGGCTGTGCCTCTTGGTTTTCGCCTACTGCGCTAGCAAATTGTCACAACTTGTTAGGTTGGCGGTTAGGCTTTTGGTTGGTTAATCGGTTGGTAGAGGGGGTGGCACACGGATGCCTACCCTCACCTCCGTTTGCTCCATATAGAAGTATTCCGTTAAAGGAATCTCGGGGCTTACACTCTTGTCCTTGCCATCCCGCCATTGGCGGGAATGGTGGGCCCAATTTTAAGAGCAAGAGCCTTGAGGAACATTCTTGGTGAAGGTGAGGAGGGAATGACTGGGCGCAGCCACCTCCTCACTCCCAGGTATGTTTACTTGACTTCCATGCGGAAGTCGGAGCAGGAACTGTCCAAGCGGACAGTGGTGAGTCCTGTCCTATGGTGACAGCTGATGTGAGTCCTGCCACGTGGGCAGATGAGGTGAGTCCTGTCCAATGGTGACAGCTGATGTGAGTCCTGCCACGTGGGCAGATGAGGTGAGTCCTGTCCAATGGTGACAGCTGATGTGAGTCCTGCCACGTGGGGCAGATGAGGTGAGTCCTGTCCTAAGGGGACAGCTGATTGAGTCCTGTCCTGGATGGACAGATGGGGATAGTCCTTCTTTAGGAAGGACGAGTGAATAACCAAAAGCCTAAGCCAACACTCGGATTAAATTGTGTATTTAATAAAGTTGTGGCCCTAAATTATTTGCCAAAAACCAAACCATAATTCTGTTGTCAGTTGTGAGTTATTTAAGGTAATTTTCTGGGAAGCCTCGACACACAAACGTTTCAGACCCTGCATCAAGGTGGATAGAAAGCATTATTTCACCATTGGAAAGTAAGGACAATGCTGTTTTGCTCTTGGTGAAACCAATACGAAGGCAATGCTGATTGGCTGCATGCCATTGTTACATCATCATGTTTCCTATATGATCCCGAGTTAGCTAGGATCACCTCTCTGGTTATCCTTAGGAAGAAATTGACTTTTTGTTTTTAAAAAAGTGCTCCAGCAGCAGATTGGGGGAAGCCACATTTATCACCACCAGATAAATTTATACCCACCCAGCCAAGAGGGCACTTTGCTCTTCAAACCTGAAGCCATTCCTGAGCATGATCCAGGCCAATAAGTTATAACAGATGTTGAGGATGAAACTAATTTGCCCTGAGATACTGAACATTTTGTTTATTATTATGTTGATATTGCACTTTTTCCTTCAAGGAGCTCAGGTTGAGTGTGTAGACCTTTTAACCACCCCCCGAAATAAATTCAGACAAGACTCAAATTTTTGGTTTGGTTTTTGGCAGAATTTAGGCCACAACTTTATTGATTACAATCAAGTGAGTGGTTGCATAGGCTCTGGTTCGACTAGCTCCCTGCACCCTTGTAGGTAGCGCTGACCCTGGGCTCCAACCATAGGTCAGCCTTGTGTGAATACCTGGGAGAGTGGTAAGCAGGAGCCCTGTTAGTCCTCCACCCAGATGTCCCCTGGACTCAGGCTCAGGGCCCAACCCCTCACAGGGAAGACCAACCAGTGAGTCCGTGGATTCCTTTAGCGGAATACCCATCGCATAGGGATGGTGAGGCCGTTCTGCCACCTCTATCACCTGAACCAGAGCCAATCTGCAACCTTACAAGTTGTGACGATTTGCTATGCGGCAGGCGAAACCCAAGTGGCACTAGCCAATCAGCCAAGTGGGGGAAATTCCTGCCGTGCCCCTGTCCCAACGACAGGCGACACACGACGGCATAGCAAGGTCAAGCGCAAGCCCTAAATATAGGGAGAGGTGGGCGGGTGTTCCGATGCACAGAGCCCCAAAGAGGAAGCTCAGGGACACGTGCATGGGCTTAAATAGAGGTCCCTCGATCAAATTAGCTAGCATCCCATTGGTCAGATTGGACCCAAGATCGAGGGGCGTCCAATAGGGTGTCGTGGCTATCCAAACGATCCCACCCACAACACAGGGTCTGGTTGCCGGGTTGCAGCACAACATGTGCCCTCTTGTTAGGGAGGACTCGATTTGGCGTACAGAGTTCTCTTATTCCCATGTTAGCTTCACAACAACCCTGTCATGTAGGCTAGGATGAGAAACAGTGACTGGCCGAAAGTCACCCAGTGGGGTTGATGGCTGAGTAGGGATTTGAACTCTGGTCTCCCAGGTCCTGGTCAAACCACTATGCCATACTGGCTTTCTGTTGGGAAAAAGGTATGTGATCTTACTTCCAACATAATTTGGTATCTATAATTTAAAAATGTCCATAAGAAGCAGTTATCTCCCCATCCCTTTTTTTTCCTGGGTATCTTATAAAATGACTGTTCAAATTTAATTGACTTTAATCTTTTAAAAAAAAATTTATCCCTGTATAACTGCCCCGGACATTTGACACTTTTTCTACCCCAGTCAACTGTTATCAGGACAACCCATTATAACAGCAACACATTAAGAAAAAATAGATAATATCTTACACAGAGAGAAAATGCAGCAGCAATTTCCATATCAGATCCTTTACTTTCTTGGCTGTGTTCATCTAAGTGACCCTTATGTGGTAGGATCAGAAGGAATAATATATGATTAATTCCTCTTTGGAATCCCTGTTTGAAAGGTGCTTTATTTGCATTAGCATTCCTAATTACTTAATGACAAATCAGATATGGTTCATTGCTAGTAAGTGTAGAAACATGTTGTCTGAAGGATGTAGTTTAATTAGTATACTCCTAAAAACACGTCCCTCATGACCATTGGATGTAATCATTATTTTATGTATTTAACTGTGAAATTTATATTTACTCAGCAGGCTAGAGACCATCTTTTTTTCCTCTTCTTCTTCTTCTCCAGAGTGACTTAATGTAGCGCATTTAGACTTTAAAGGAATCCACAAAGTCTCAACAGCAGGTACTAAATAATAATAAAAAAAGAAATTTAAATAGCTATTATTGCAATGAAGCAGATGTATACTTTCAACAAAAATAAAGCAAGGATAATATTGCACCCATAAAACACAGAGAATGGAATACATATTTAGGGGAACTCATTTTAATTCCTCGGTTAATAATTAGAGGCAGGAGATGCACACATTTGCCTAGATCAATGAGGCAATTTGGGCATTCCTTTATTCTTGATTAGCAAATCTGAGCATGACCTCATTCCAAGGGCACACAGTGGTTTCCTTGCTCCTACACCCCTGCCGTAATATGAAATGCTCCTTTGAAAACACTTTTACACAATACAGAATCAGAGGCTTTCCTTTTTCTCAGAATATTTCTCAGCAGTTGGAAATCTTTGATATAATATTCACTGAGACTTCAGGCCCAAGTAAAGAGTTTGACTTTGCTTTGCTCAGAATATTTGTCTTGAATAAATGATGTTCATGGTGCGCTATAGAAATAGATAGGTCCCTGCCCCACGGAACCGACAAGCTAACTTGAAGCATTTCATTTTTATTTTTATTTTAAGGCATTGCTTTTTCTAAATCCAAAGGCTCAAGTGAAGTAGTGCTATTTTTTTTCTAGAAAAGGAGGTACCGGAACTCACCATGAACACCTCCCTTGTTCTCTTAGAATGGCAATGGCACTCACCTGAGGTGTGCTGGAACTGAGTTCTGGTGAGTTCCGGCTGAAAAAAGCCCTGCTATTACTGAGTATTTTTTATATAGCAGCTCAGCTTGCAAAAGGCACTTCTGCAGGACTGCTGGAAGGAAAGGGGGTTTCCTATAGGTCAGAGTCCTGGTTCACTGTGTCCAAATGTGTGGATCTGAATGGCTTTGGGAACCTTTTACTTACTTTTCTAGAGAAGCCTCCTCATGTCCCTTCAGAAACTACTCCTGAAGGTTGGGGGGGGGGGGGAGGAAAGCACTTTAGGATGTGTGTATTTTCCCCCATATAAAATTGTATTAAATTATGACAGTTACATTTCTGTTGATCCACCTGCATCGCACAAATACCAAACCAACACAATTTAAGGAATTGTGAAGCTTCCTTAAATGCAAAAATTAGAGAGTAGTAAAGGCAATTTGGCTGCTTAATCTGGGCTTTTACACCAGACTTCATAAAATGGATAATACATCATTTGGCACTGGCTATGAATTCTGAAGTGACGCAGGTGGCACTGTGGTCTCAGCCACTGAGCCTCTTGGGCTTGCCAATCGGAAGGTCGGAGGTTTGAATCCCCACGAAAGGATGAGCTCCCGTTGCTTGGTCCCAGCTCCTGCCCACCTAGCAGTTTGAAAGCACGCCAAAAGTGCAAGTAGATAAAGAGGTACCGCTCCGGCAGGAAGGTAAATGGCATTTCCGTGAGCTGCTCTTGTTTCGGTGTTCCGTTGTCCCAGAAGCGGCTTAGTCATGCTGGCCACATGACCCAGAAAAACTGTCTGCGGACAAGCACCGGCTCCCTCAGCCTGTAAAGCGAAATGAGCGCCGCAACCCCAGACTCGTCTGCGACTGGACTTAACTGTCAGGGTCCTTTACCTTTACCTTTTAGGAATTCCGAGCCTTTGAAATGTTTAGCACATGTTGAGCAAGTGCATAAAATGTTGCGTAGTTCAATATATATGTTCTCAGAAGGTATGGATGATGAACAGCATGTGCAATTTGGACCAAGCAGCATAATTGCACATATTTGCTACTTCCAGCAAATGAACAAACATGATCTTGTTGGCATCTGTCTGTGTCATGAGACAATGGAGTGCATCTTCGGGAGTTAAGTCAAACTGCTGCATGATCAATTAGTGGAGCCTTTCAGAATCAACTCCACAGTTAGCTACATAGCTTCACCTTGCCTTCTGTTTCTTAGCTATGCAGAGCACAAAGCCTGTGTAACACAGAGACAATCCCCAAGCCATTTTGAGATGGTTTCTACATTGGGTGCATGGCATCCACTCCCTTTCCAGTAAGGTAATGTCTAAGGCAAAGGACCCCTGGGCGGTTATGCCCAGTTGGATTCGACTATGGGGTGCGGCACTCATCTCCACTTTCAGGCCAAGGGAGCTGGTCTGAAAGCTTTTCTGGGTCATAGATAGATAGATAGATAGATAGATAGATAGATAGATAGATAGATAGATATAAAAACACAGGTCAGACTTCACATATGACTGGTCAGTAATATTCAGTAATATTCAGCCATATTGCTTTCCAGGTCGAGGGAGCCAGTGTTTGTCCACAGACAGCTTTCCGGGTTATGTGGCCAGCATGACTAAACCACTTCTGGCGCAACAGAACACTGTGATGGAAACCAGAGTGCACAGAAATGCCATTTACCTTCCTGCCCCAGCGGAACCTATTTATCTACTCTCACTGGCATGCTTTCGAACTGCTAGGTGGGCAGGAGCTGGGACAGAGCAATGGGAGCTCACTCCATCCTGGGGATTCGAACGCCCAACCTTCTGATCAGCCCAAGAGGCCTTAATAGTCTTGAGCACCACTGCCACCATCAGAAAACCGATAATGTGTTTTTGTTCTTAAAAATCCACAGCTAACAAAAATGTTTCACAGAAAAATGTGCCTGCATATTTATCCTTGAGCAGGCATTTCACCATTGCTTTCAAAAGACTTGAAAATCTGAGCTCTCCGACTGACCTCCATCCACAGAAGGCATCTCATAAGCAAGGGCCTGCACAGATCGTGCGCCCTAGCTGATTAGCAAGTTTCTTTTAAATTTGAACAGGGCATGACCAAAGGAACTCCAAGGTTTTCTTATGCTGCTAGGTGCTTGTTGGGGAAGCTGCAGGGAGCGAAGGTGAATGAAACCTGAATTGCGAGAGAAATATCCTGCATTATATCCATGCTTTGGGCAATAAGAAGTTTCCATTCACCTTCTTTAACGAAACAGCCTTAGCCCCTCAGGATCATCCCAGTATCTATCCATCAATATTTGTTCTTCTCTTGTTGCTGGTTGCTGAATGAAACAGGGAAGTGTACGAGAGCTAATGTAAACGTAATTTCCATGCCATTTTTTTTCTGCTGCAAAATTGATCCGTTGAAAATGCTGAAAGCACCAGAGGTGCAAACTTTAGAAAGCATGGAGTGAAAATAAATGTATATGCTTGGCTACTGTGTTCAGAGGGTCAGAATGGGCAACTGGAAAGGTCAGCTGCGTCGCCAGTGAAGTCCCAGCTGCAAGAACTCCAGGGGATTGTTTGCGTAAAAATAATGCGTGCAATACTTGCTTTTCCGGGTCGTGAAGTTCTGTTGTTGTTTGCTTGCTTGGTATGCAGACAAAGTGGAGCACGTATGCTGAGAAAGAGAGAGAGAGAGAGAGAGAGAGAGAGAGAGAGAGAGAGAGAGAGAGAGAGAGAGGGAGAGAGGGAGAGAGGGAGAGAGGGAGAGAGGGAGAGGGAGAGAGAAGCAGAAAGAAATATCCACTTGTGGATGTCGTATTGAAGTATGGTGGTAGGGTGTTTGGCGTGCATATGTGGGTAGTATTGAAATAAGAAGACAAGGTAGAAATGAACACTCGATCAAGTCCAGATGATCCATTTCCATCATCATCATCATCATCATCATCATCATCATCATCTAAAAGATGGCCGGCATTGGCATTCCTGAGAAGCAACCTTGCCCCAGTCCTAGCTAGTAAGATTTAATATTTCTCTGCTCCAGTGACTCCTAAGCTTTTTTCAGAGTATCAGTGTACATACAATGTATGCAGATGTTGGATTGTTGGAGAAAGATCACATTTCTGAGCCCCATCTCCAGCCCATGCACATTCTTTTAACATCTATGTGGTCCCTAAATGAATTCAAACTTCATAACCTAGGCATTGTAGGTGAAGTCCTGAGCCAGGTGTAGCACTCTGTACCACTTTTGTACAGAGCCTAAGCACAATGACGCTATAGGAAATGTGTGTAAATCAGGGTTGGAACAAGCTACCATAATCCCACAACCCTCCGTGACAGTAGCAAAAAGTGCTCCAGTCCCACATTGCATTCCCATTATCATTTTGTTTCATCCGATTGTGGGAAGACCTCGGTGGCTTCTTCAGTCTTCTGTGCTGCTATTTTGCTGGACGCCTGGAGGTTATGATGGCATATCTCTCAAAATTCAGGCAAGCTCCACTGAAAAATCATCAGCCTGCAGTCTGCTTCCAGTTCACAAACACTATGCAATTGATTATGTCACCTCCACACACACCCCAGCTGCATTGTGCTTCCTTTGCACTGAAATGAATGAGATGGAGTAACGGAATGACAATTATATAATTTACGTAAGTTGTGCAGTTTCGCCACTGCAGGCAACAAGGCGAAGAACGTAGCCTGGGGTGGAAGACAAACTGTAGTGCTGCCTTAGGAAGAGTGGTTGAAGGAATTGGGAATGCTTAGCCTGGAAAATCCTTCATGGATCAATGCCTTGTCGTGGCGAAGGGGCTTGAATAACTCAGAGAAGCTATGAGCTATGCCATGCAGGGCCACCCAAGATGGACAGGTCATAGTGGAGAGTTTTGACTAAACGTGATCCACCTGGAGAAGGAACTGGCAAGCCACTCCAGTATCCCTGCCAAGAAAACTCCATGGACAAAGACAACAGGCATATAAAAGTTATAACGCTGGAAGATGAGCCCCTCAGGTCGGAAGGCGTCCAACATGCTACTGAGGAAGAGCGGAGGACAAGTACAAGTAGATTCAGAGCTGATGAAGCGGCTGGGCCAAAGCCGAAAGGATGCTCAGTTGCGGATATGCCTGGAAGCGAAAGGAAAGTCCGATGATGTAAAGAAAAATATTGCATAGGAACCTGTAATGTAAGAACCATGAGTGGAGGTAAGCTGGATGTGGTCAAAAATGAGATGACAAGAATAAATATCGACATCCTGGGCATCAGTGAACTAAAATGGAAGGGAATGGGCGAATTCAGTTCGGGTGACTATCATATCTACTACTGTGGGCAAGAATCCTGTAGCAGAAATGGAGTGGCCCTCATAGTCAACAAAAGAGTGGCAAAAGCTGTAATGGGATGCAATCTCAAAAATGACAGAATGATCTCGATACGAATCCAAGGCAGACCTTTTAACATCACAGTAATCCAAGTTTATGCACCAACTACCGGTGCTGAAGAAAGTGAAATTGACCAATTCTATGAAGACCTACAACAACTTCTAGAAATGACACCAAAGAAGGATGTTCTTCTCATTACAGGGGATTGGAATGCTAAAGTAGGGAATCAAGAGATAAAAGGAACAACTGGCAAGTTTGGCCTTGGAGTTCAAAATGAAGCAGGGCAAAGGCTAATAGAGTTCTGTCAAGAGAACAAGCTGGTCATCACAAACACTCTCTTCCAACAACACAAGAGACGACTCTACACATGGATATCACCAAATGGGCAGCATCGAAATCAGATTGATTATATTCTCTGCAGCCAAAGATGGAGAAGCTCTATACAGTCAGCAAAAACAAGACCTGGAGCTGACTGTAACTCAGATCATCAGCTTCTTATAGCAAAATTCCAGCTTAAACTGAAGAAAGTAGGAAAAACCACTGGGCCAGTAAGATACAATCTGAATCAAATCCCTTATGAATACACAGTGGAAGTGAGGAACAGGTTTAAGGATTTAGATTTGGTGGACAGAGTGCCTGAAGAACTATGGATGGAGGCTCGTAACATTATACAGGAGGCAGCAACGAAAACCATCCCAAGGAAAAGGAAATGCAAGAAAGCAAAATGGCTATCCAACGAGGCCTTACAAATAGCGGAGGAGAGGAGGCAAGCAAAATGCAAGGGAGATAGGGAAAGATACAGGAAACTGAATGCAGATTTCCAAAAAACAGCAAGGAGAGACAAGAGGGTCTTCTTAAATGAGCAATGCAAAGAAATAGAGGAAAACAATAGAATGGGGAAAACCAGAGATCTGTTCAAGAAAATTGGAGATATGAAAGGAACATTTCGTACAAAGATTACCATAATCAAGGACAAAAGTGGTAAGGACCTAACAGAAGCAGAAGACATCAAGAAGAGGTGGCAAGAACACACAGAGGAATTATACCAGAAAGAGATGGAGGTCTCATACACCCCAGGTAGTGTGGTTGCTGACCTTGAGCCAGACATCTTGGAGAGTGAAGTCAAATGGGCCTTAGAAAGCATTGCTAATAACAAGGCCAGTGGAAGTGATGACATTCCAGCTGAACTATTTAAAATTTTAAAAGATGATGCTGTTAAGGTGCTACACCCAATATGCCAGCAAGTTTGGAAAACTCAGCAATGGCCAGAGGATTGGAAAAGATCAGTCTACATCCCAATTCCAAAGAAGGGCAGTGCCAAAGAATGCTCCAACTACCGCACAATTGCGCTCATTTCACACGCTAGCAAGGTTATGCTTAAAATTCTACAAGGCAGGCTTAGGCAGTATGTGGACCGAGAACTCCCAGAAGTGCAAGCTGGATTTCGAAAGGGCAGAGGAACCAAAGACCAAATAGCAAACATGCGCTGGATTATGGAGAAAGCTAGAGAGTTCCAGAAAAACGTCTACTTCTGCTTCATTGACTATGCAAAAGCCTTTGACTGTGTCGACCACAGCAAACTATGGCAAGTTCTTAAAGAAATGGGAGTGCCTGATCACCTCATCTGTCTCCTGAGAAATCTCTATGTGGGACAAGAAGCTACAGTTAGAACTGGATATGGAACAACTGATTGGTTCAAAATTGGGAAAGGAGTACGACAAGGTTGTATATTGTCTCCCTGCTTATTTAACTTATATGCAGAATTCATCATGCGAAAGGCTGGACTAGATGAATCCCAAGCCGGAATTAAGATTGCCGGAAGAAATATCAACAACCTCAGATATGCAGATGACACAACCTTGATGGCAGAAAGCGAGGAGGAATTAAAGAACCTTTTAATGAGGGTGAAAGAGGAGAGCGCAAAATATGGTCTGAAGCTCAACATCAAAAAAACCAAGATCATGGCCACTGGTCCCATCACCTCCTGGCAAATAGAAGGGGAAGAAATGGAGGCAGTGAGAGATTTTACTTTCTTGGGCTCCTTGATCACTGCAGATGGTGACAGCAGTCACGAAATTAAAAGACGCCTGCTTCTTGGGAGAAAAGCAATGACAAACCTAGACAGCATCTTAAAAAGCAGAGACATCACTTTGCCGACAAAGGTCCGTATAGTTAAAGCTATGGTTTTCCCAGTAGTGATGTATGGAAGTGAGAGCTGGACCATAAAGAAGGCTGATCGTCGAAGAATTGATGCTTTTGAATTATGGTGCTGGAGGAGACTCTTGAGAGTCCCATGGACTGCTAGAAGATCAAACCTATCCATTCTTAAGGAAATCAGCCCTGAGTGCTCCCTGGAAGGACAGATCGTGAAGCTGAGGCTCCAATACTTTGGCCACCTCATGAGAAGAGAAGAATCCTTGGAAAAGACCCTGATGTTGGGAAAGATTGAGGGCACTAGGAGAAGGGGACGACAGAGGACGAGATGGCTGGACAGTGTTCTCGAAGCTACGAACATGAGTTTGACCAAACTGCGGGAGGCAGTGCAAGACAGGAGTGCCTGGCGTGCTATGGTCCATGGGGTCACGAAGAGTCGGACACGACTAAACGACTAAACAACAACAACAAGCCTGGAAAAGAGGAGACTGAGAGGAGCTATGCTAGCCACCTTCAAATATCTGAAGGGTTGTCACATGGAAGATGGAGCAAGCTTGTTTCCTCCTGCTCTGGAGAGTAGGACTCGAACCAGTGGCTTCAAGTTACAAGGAAGGAGATTCCGACTAAACATCAGGAAGAATGTTCTGACAGTAAGAGCGGCTTGCAGTGGAACGGACTTCCTCTGGAGGTGATGGACTCTCTTTCATTGGAGGTTTTGAAGCAGAGGTTGGGTGGCCATGTGCTATGGATGCTTTAGCTGAGATTCCTGCATTGCAGAGGGTTGGATTAGATGACCCTTGAGGTCCCTTCCAACTCTATGATTCTGTGTGACCAACACACAGTGAAACAGAGAGTGGTGCCTTTTTTGCCTCCCTAGCTGTGGGTACCTGCTTCTGTCCTTTCTGATGACTACATTCCACCCATGGCAATCAACATACACATCATATTCCACAAGCAACAGCTGTTTCATGCTTTCAACTTAATAGGCTATAGGCCATATTTCAAAATAAAACCACAACGAAGCTCAATGGCTCAAAATATTTCAGATTAATTTGAAATATGTAAGTTAGCCACATGCAAACAAGGCATGTCATTTCTTCATTTCAACATAGCTAATCAGCAATGTTGTCTAATGGCAATAAAAAATGTAGCCTCACTGCAGATCAGAGCTGAACCAAGTTAAAGTGTTAAAAGGAGAGAAAACAGAGGGTTTTTTTGTGGATAATAAGAGGGAAACATATAAATTACATAGGATATGATTGGAAGGTTGTTGTTATTTTATGCGTTATCTTGTTTGTTTTTCTTATTTTCTTACTATTTTTTATTCTTGTTTTTTCTTCTTTATTTCCTTTATTTTATTTTTATTATAGAGATGAGATGAGAAATATTTGTAATAATTTGTCTTTCTTTGATGTTTCTTTGATGAGTTCTTTTTGTAAATGAAAAGTAATGTTATGTATGTATGTGTATGTATATGTAAGATTTTAATAATTGAAATAAATAAAAAAAACATTTTTTTAAAAAAATGTAGCCTCACCTTAGGAGTGGTCTGCGCTCAAGAAAGAAGAATGGATACCGCTTTATAATTTTATCCTAGCTAGTGTCACAGCAGATGCTCTTCTTGCTCATAATAATTGCCTAATCCTTTTTTGAGATTTGCTAAGCAATTCTCCATTATAATTCAATAATAACCTGAAGCAGTTAGTTCAACAGGTTAATTATATGATGCATTGCAACAGAAAGTATTTCATTTCATCACTTTTGCATTGGGTGATATCCCCCTCCACTCCCTTCTGCTTTGATTGAAAGCTCTCATCGTTTTAATGTAGGACACAGTCAATGTGACTGGTTGGCTGGTCTTTTCTGTTCCCAGTTATTGTGCATCAAGGCAACCCAACAGCTAGCCAAGCCTGCATGCTGCACTTGATGCGGTTTGGTCTGAGGATAACAGCATAGGGATTAGTGTAATTTTATCAAGTCTAAGCTGTCAGTTAATATAGGACTACCGTTTTCCACCAGTCATTTGGACTGGAGCTTCTAAAGTCTGGGAGCAAAAGCCACAGAGACATGATTGGATGAATACAGGCCACAGATTGATCTTTGTCTCATTAATTGTCTCATTAACAAGGATACAGTCGTACCTTGGATCCTGAATGCCTTGGCACTCGGACGTTTTGGATCCCAAACGCCGCAAAGACGGGAGTGAGTGTTCCGGTTTGTGAACGTTCTTTTGGAACCCGAACGTCCGGCGCAGCTTCCGATTGGATGCAGGAGCTTCTTGCAACCAATCGGAAGCCGCACCTTGGTTGCTGAACATTTTGGAAATCGAACGGATTTCGGGAACGGTTTCCATTTGACTTCTGAAGTACAACTGTATAGGCAGGATCGCGATATGAGGCAACCCACCTGTTGCTCAATACCACCCTTTGCAGCCCACTGGCAAGGGAGTCACAATGCATCAGGGACCATTTTGAAGTAAACCCCACCTTAGTGTTCAGTACTGAGTCCTAGTGGGCAGTGCCCAGACTTAAAGAGCAGTCACCAATGCCCCTCGTCCTCCAACAAAGTTGTGACTAAAATTGCAAACAAGCACTCTAGTTCCTTTCTACAAGGAAGGCAAAAACCCCTCCCCAAAGTGCCAAAAATGTGAAGGACAAAATTCCCTTTTAGCTTTGTGAAACCAGCAACTGTCATTAACCAAGAGCCATAACAGGGCGAGGGTGAACTGGGAAATCAATGCTAACCGTGGTGTACTGTGTTTTTAGATTTTAAACACTCTCCGCAGCCCAAAGAGGTTGCACAAGATGACCCTTCCAACTCTGCAATTCTATGATACTACATTTTATGTGCGGCTTTGAATAATGTAATGCTTTTGCATGCATAAATTCCCCTGATTGAAGGCAGGTTAAAGTTATTTTAGCTAATACAGTGGTACCTCTACTTACGAATTAAATGCGTTCCGAACGCACATTTGTAAGTCGAAAAAATTTGTAAGTCGAATCCCTTAGGAATGCATTGGGAGAAAAAAATCGTAAGACGAAGCAACCCTATCTAAAAATTCGTAAGTAGAAAAAATCCTATCTAAACAGCATCCAAGATGGCGGATGGAGCTTCATTCGTAAGTAGAAACATTCGTAAGTCGAGTCATTCGTAAGTTGAGGTACCACTGTATTTTTATTTTTATGTACACTTTCCTCCAATATGTACATCATTTGGTTTCAGGACTGCAACACAAAATCTGGAAGAATTTCAAAGGATGGCTGTGTTTCAGTTCTCATATTTTTCCAGAAAATGTGAATTTGATCGATTCGCCTTTATATGTGAACAGAACTGAAGTCTCTCCCGTCCCTCCACTGATGTCACTGAGGCACAAACAGATTGTGGCCAAGTGACAAAGATGAAAAGAAATCAGTTTAACAACGCACACATGAAACCTTGTTTAACTGGCCGATGTATGAATTCTTTTAAACACAGGAATAACTCCATAAAAGGTCTGGCTGAAAATCTTCACATCGGGATTGATTGTGTTTGAAATTAATGATACATTTAAATAAATAGCTAAATTGCAATGGAATTCTATGTTATATCTTCATTAATAATACCCAAAGAATTATCTGTGATTAATGTTATAGGGAATACCAAATGAATTAATAATGACTGACCACTTATGGCTAAATGGGCAACCCTTTATAATAAGTGGCAAATCACTCTTCCTTCCTTTGGTATTTCTTGCAATAACTTTAATCATGATGAATTCTTTTGGTATTCAGGTGGATATAATACATGATTCCATAGAAACTCCATTATAATTGAATGTAATATTGCTGAAACGATTTTCATTTAAAGCTCACTAATAGATGTGGTGGAAGTATCAGGAAGTTACACTTGGATCCGAGAGAACAATGAGGATGGATGAGGGGACAAAATACAAGCTCCCATATCAACCACTGGGATTTTTCTAAGAGCATATTTTAAGTATTGTCTTGGAGTGACATTTTTTTTAAAGCTCAACTGGTATGGCTACTATTTTTGTATGTTTTATCTGTAATCACGAGGCAATTTATTAATATCAAAAACCATAGCCCCAAAACTTACATAGGAATGTTTCAGCCATCAACATTTCAGTAGAAATGCCACATTCAGTAGAACGGCCACGATGCCTTCATTCTGATATGTTGTCGTTTGAAGCATTGCACATCACAGTTGTATCCTGACCCTACTCCAAGGACACCAGGAGAGAGAACATAGGCCAGGGGCCAGCAAACTTTTTCAGCAGGGGGGCGGTCCACTGTCCCTCAGACCTTGTGGGGGGCTGGACTAGATTTTGAAAAAAAAATGAACAAATTCCTATGCCCCACAAATAACCCAAAGATGCATTTTAAATAAAAGGACACATTCTACTCATGTAAAAGCACCAGGCAGGCCCCACAAATAACCCAGAGATGCATTTTAAATAAAAGAACACATTCTACTCATGTAAAAACATGCTGATTCCCGGACCGTCCATGGGCTGGATTTGCAAGGTGATTGGGCCGCATCCAGCCCCCAGGCCTTAGTTTGGGGTCCCTGACATAGGCTATCCTGTTTCATGAGCAGAGAAATTAGGTGGGCTAGCAAGAGACTCCATTCAAGTCAGATGTCACTGCAAACCATGGCTTTTGAAGTGAAAGTATGGTTTGGCTTGATGTATCACCAAGGCAAGGCAATGAAGTTTCTCAATGGAATTAAAAAGCTTGCAAAATAGTTGGTAGAAAACAGTAAGATGTGTAACAATATAGGTAACCAAAAGCAGTGCCCTGACTTGAATGAGCAGAAGTGCTTCTCATGAGCACCAAGCCACCTTTGAATATTGTTGTAATGTATAGTTATTGGCTTACACTTGCGTCCCCAAAAGTGTCAACCCAAGCCCAGAGCTCAGGTAGTAAGTGACTATAGCTTAAAGCTCTCAGCAGCCTCTGCTACCCCCTTCTCAGTCTGTTTCTTTGTGCTTCCTGGAACAATCAAGGAGCCGTGCAGCCAATAGCTTCCTGCTGCAAGAGAAACCAAGTGAATATCTCCAAAATGAGATTTTACAGCCTGCATCTTTGCTAATGCAAAAATCCCTTTTGTAAGGAAACCAAGTACTTTTCTTTTGAATTCACCTGGAACCTTTTTTTTTAAAATTGTTTTACTGCCAGCAGATGGAGGCTTGTTTGCTGTAACTTCTAAAAATTCTGTGAGGAAAACATTCACTTATTTGCAAAGCTAAGGGTCTGTGATTTATTCTAGCCTAAGTAATTTTTGTGGGGAATGTTTGTTTAAAGGTGGTGGAGGGAGGATGTAAAATCTAACCAGGTTTTAATGTGCTTTGTAGCGATCACCATTGTGCTTAACTCTGCTATAGGAGAGTAAGGATCTCTCTTCCGAACCTCTCTCTCCAACAGATAGAACCCAAAAGAACCAACCAAAAATTTGAATATGCACTGAACCGTAATGGTAATCCACCATCAAAATTGGCCTAATGTGATGGTAGACCCGCTTTTGGATCATAGAATGAGAATTCACCAAGCCCATGGGTAAAGTTCTCTATTACTGTTCCTGCCACCCCTTCCAAAGGGGCTTGTGTGGGAATCCTGCAGAAGATCCATATACATAAGTAAAGGTTAAGTGGAAACAACTGGTGAGCAGGCCCTGGCATGTGGGACACTTACTTTGGAAAGTAATAATATACCTCTGTGCTTTCATGATCAATTCTCTCTCTTTCTCCCTTTTTCTGAGGGTTCATTTTATTTTTGAATTACACCCTTTAGAAAATAAAGCTTTGCCGTTTATAAAAAGGAGAACGGGCTCTTCTGTATAACTGAAGCAAGAGAGGGGTTCTGCTTCAATGGAACTAACATGACCTAGCGGGGGCAGCGGAATAATTTAGAATGCAGATTTCTGAGATTTCTTAAAAAGAATATCCCCAGAAACTCTAAAAACGTTAATGGAAAGTTCTCTATTCAGAGCTACCAGTGACATCGGGGGGCAAAACCTTGTATTCTGATCCAATAAGGTCAGCAAATGCTGTCTCTTTGTACTCTCTACCCCCCCCCCCTTTTCTGGAAAAGGAGCACAACGAATGATAATGCTCTTACAGATACAGCTTTATATATATTCTTCTTGAGATTCTTAAGTGAAAAAAGAATCTTAAGTCTTTCCTTATAATTTGTCCATTCCAGGGGGGGGAAAAAGTGACTGGTAATATCTAGGTATTTCTCCCCCCTTTTTGTCATCAGCGAAGCCTTGAAATCTGAACGCTTTCATATTTATTGTCCGGCAATGGTTACAGCTATTCATTAGGAAAAGTATCTCTATTACCCTGACAGAAAGGTGATAGCCTTGCCTTCCACTGGCCCAGTTATTTATTAATGACTCCCAGATACCATTTTCCAGTTCTGTGCACTGCAGTATTTTAATTTAACGATACAAATTAGGGGCCATCCCATGCCCTCGATCTGTGCACATCGTTCTCATTGATATCAATGTTGGCTGCGTTTTATCTATGGACAGAACTGACGGCCTTAGTTACTGGTAACGCCCAATGCAATATCTACAGTATTTCCAAAGAAGGAGAAGGAGAAGGAGATAAGCAAAAAAGCAATTCAGGCCATATGGGATCAGAATAAATTCTGGGTGTATCCAACTGAATAC
This sequence comes from Zootoca vivipara, assembly GCF_963506605.1. Taxonomy (NCBI): domain Eukaryota; kingdom Metazoa; phylum Chordata; class Lepidosauria; order Squamata; family Lacertidae; genus Zootoca; species Zootoca vivipara. The sequence goes on along the minus strand of NC_083279.1, from coordinate 27,575,749 downwards.
TGATAGCCTCTGTTGACATACCTGCTCTCTTGGCTATTACGCAGGTGGGAGGCAGACATTCTAGATTGTCTTAAGTAGAATCATCAGCCTTTGATATTTATGGGACAATGACGACACACACACACACACACACACACACACACACACACACACACACACACACCGCTTTTGATCTAGGTTGGTACACTTTAATCTGCCCCAGCCTGGCAAACATGGAGCATAATGCTAGGTGTTAAACAGAAGTAAACATAGGTGCTAATTGGATTCTTTTCTGGAATCAAGTATAATACCTGAAGGAGCATCTCCACCCCCCACCGTTCAGCCCGGACACTGAGATCCAGCGCCGAGGGCCTTCTGGCAGTTCCCTCATTGCGAGAAGTGAGGTTACAGGGAACCAGACTGAGGGCCTTCTCGGTAGCGGCACCTGCCCTGTGGAATGCCCTTCCATCAGATGTCAAGGAAATAAGCAGCTAACTTAATTTTAGAAGACATCTGAAGGCAGCCCTGTTTAGGGAAGCTTTTAATATTTAATGCTGTGTTGTTTTAATATTCGATTGGGAGCCTCCCAGAATGGCTGGGGAGACTCAGCCAGATGGGCGGGGTATAAATAAATTATTATTATTATTATTATTAAACATACTGTATTGAATCCACTGCATAACTTCTCACTTTGGGCAAAACTGTGCCACCTTCTCTATGTCAGTAAGAGATCACTAAAGCGCCAGATTAATTTAGGCAAGAGGGACTGTGCCAGCTCATACTAATTTTTGCCTAGGTTGGTAATACTTAACAGTAAGAAAATGCTTGGGAAAACATGACATTGTATTTTCAAATTGTTCTCCTTGGGTAATCAAAGGAGCACACATGAGCAATATTCTGGTGCGGCCAATGTATGCTTTATGAGCAGATAATTTTATGAGGTAGCAAGTTGTTTTACAGGCTGACTGCTCATTACAGGTGTGGAAAATATTCTCAGATGTTGACATTTGCTTCAACAGTAGCACCTTGGATGAGCCAAATGAATCCTTTCAACACTGGCATTTTAGGATTTAAACTAAGGTAGTGAGTTACTTATAGATCATGCACACTGGGGTCCAGTATTTAGGGTGCTAACTCTGGACGTCCCATTTCATAAAGTTAATTTTACTATTTATGTCCCACACACCTTACTGGGTTGCCCCAGCCACTCTAGGAAGCTTCCGACATATATAGAAACATAATAAAACATTAAACAAAACTTCCATATACAGGGTTGCCTTCAGATGACTCGGGAGTCGAATAACTCCATACCCTCCAATATTTCTCCAATGAAAACAGGGACGTCCTAAGGAAAAGTGGGACATTCCGGGATCAAATCAGAAACCGGGACGGGTTCTCTAAATCAGGGACTTCCATGGAAAATAGGGACATTTTGAGGGTCTGTAGTTTTTATCCCAGCTCTGCCTAAATAACAAGTCCCAGTAGCTCATCTTCAGTTTTCATTGTTCAAATGAGATTTAAGATGACCTTAAAGCTACATGGAATTGAAAGCTGAAGTATAATTTTTTTTGCAATTTTGACATGGTTCCTCTCCCCCACCACAAACAGATTTTCATCCACGTGGGACAGCGTTTCCCAAACTTGGGGCTCCAGCTGTTTTTTGGACTACAACTCCCATCCTAGCTAGGTCAGGGATCATGGGAACTGTAGTGGATCCTGGACTATGAGGATTGACTCAACAAGTTTCTGAATCTATGTGAAACCAGTGATTTACCGGTTCTGGATGCAACTGATTGCAGTACTTCAAATATTTAGAAGAACTGTATAGGTCTTTCAGAAACAAACAAACAAAAAACTATTCTCATGGGAAGAATATACAATACTCAGACCATCCAAGTATGGAGTTATGTGACCCCCGAGCCTTCTGAAGGCAACCCTGTATAGGGAAGTTTTGTTTAATGTTTAATGTTTTATTATGTTTTTATATATGTTAGAAGCTGCCCAGAGTGGGCTGGGCAACCCAGTAAGATGTGCGGGTTATAAATAGTAAAATTATCATTATGGAATGGGATGTCCCTATGTTCATCAGAGAAATGGTGGAGGGTATGTAATCTCTTGCACCAAGTAATTTTGATTATTGGTGTCGCTCCAGATTGATAGCACAAGCGCTGAGCAAAAACTGACTGCCGAAGCTGGCAGCAGGCCACACACCCTTCATAAATGGAGTCTGCTTAGATGAAAACATTAAACATATACAGTAATTAAATATTGCAACAATCTCGGCCACTCCCTTGGTGATCACAGCAGCCTCCCAAGGGAGCCATTACAACCTAAATATCAGCATTAAAGAAAACATACTTCTTTGCACAGCCTGGATACACTTATGCCCTTTGTTCTCCCATGTAAACTGATTACTGAGGAATTTTAAAAAATCTATTTTTCCTTTGCTCACGCTGTCACTTGAAAACGTTGTATGAGAATATTACATAGTGCAACTCATATAATATATTGGCTGGGAACCAAGACCTTGCAGTTGCACGGAGATGCTATGCTAATAAGAGTTCCACAAGAGTGTGCACCAGGCATCCCCAAACTTCGGCCCTCCAGATGTTTTGGACTACAATTCCCATCTTCCCCGACCACTGTTCCTGTTAGCTAGGGATCATGGGAGTTGTAGGCCAAAACATCTGGCGGGCCGAAGTTTGGGGATGCCTGGTGTACACTGTTCTTTCCTTTTCCTTTTCCTTTTTGGACCAGATGCAAAAGAGGACAAGGATGCTGTTTCTTTAATAATTGTTCAGAAAGTGGAATTTGGGGTGGGCTGGAGATGAGGAAATCTGCATTTGCTTTCAACTCTTAAAGGCACAGGAACCCTTTGCACGGTTACCTTTGAATGGTGGTTTTCCAGGGAGAAGGAGCTAAGAGTGAGAAAGGATTGCTGGATCACAGGCAACACTGGTGTGATGCTTCTCTCTCTCCCCCCCCCCAATTCTGTTTTAGGTACATATTTAACAATACGGAGTCTTATTACAAATACTTGTGGGCTCTACCATAATCAGAAGGGTTAAAGGAAAGGCTTGGAATGCAGTACTTTGCCCCCTCCCCCCAAAAGGGGAACCCCTTCAATATCCAGCGGTGATGTTATGACATTGCATGATGTTGCGTACATGACATCGCAACATTGCGTAGGATGTCAAGGCGTCGTGTGTGTTTCACGTCACTGTTGCGTATGATGCACATCGGCCCTCTCAATCGTGGGCGCAAGCCAGCATCAACGAGCCTCACCAATTTGAGGAATGATCGGCCGTGTTCCTGCAGATAATCCCAGTGATCGAACTGGGATATGTGGGTTAAGGCAATCTCTGAGTCCCCCCTGGACCTAAGGTGTTCAGGGCTTTGTAAATGAAGACAAAGCCCAACAGGAAAACCCTTAAAATAAAATAAAAAGCATTGGGGGAGGCCCAATGGATTTAATTGGATAATATGGTGGTTCAGGATCTGTGTGCGAGCCCTTTCACTGAAATCATAACATTGTAGTCTCATTGCCCTTACGATCTAAACCAAATACAAATGCAATTAGTTTGCGAAACAAGTGTCTCTCTTTTTTGCTTTCGTGTGCCCTAATCTCTGGGTATAACTTTTCCCTGCCACATATATTGTCCCTCTCCGAAATACAGTTGGGGTATCTGTGTCACAATACGAAGACCACAGGAAGGAAGAGGAAGTCAAGTTTAAATGTGATTTAGATTAAAGCCTCACACTATAAGTCGCTTCATGCAGGGTTAAAAAGAAAAAAAGAAGAAAAAAGATTAACAGAGGGTCACATAAGGGCATACGGATAGATATAGATATTTTTCAGCAAGGAAGAGACTCTTAAAACATAACCTGGATAAAAAGCAAAACACAAAGGACAAAAGCAGAGAATGTTGTGACAGGATTCACTTGCACACGGGTGAACCCAGATACCTTTTTCCTTTGTTGCCCACTCTTTTGAATATTGGGTTTACCGTAGTATCTGAAAATGAATGGTGGACCAATATTGTGCCTTTATTCATTCATTTATCTGTTCTTTCAGCACCATAATTGTCAAAGACAGGATTTTCTTAGGAAGGAGAAAGAAGAATTCCTGCAGGGAAAGTTGTGCAGTTTGTGTGTGTTTGTGCGCATTTCTTAGTGAAATCATAGACACCAGCTTCACACACAGCCAGCTTCTACTGCAAACTTGTAGAATTGTTTTGCTGTTTTCCCAAGGACTCCATCTTGGAAAGAAAGTTACATTTGGCCTGAACTTTTTTTGGAGGGGGATTTCCAAATCACCCTCACTGATCTCTCAAACTATTAGAGCATCCATCTTCACTGTCAGCATGCCGAGAAGAGCAAACGGGCACACTGCATTGAAGTGCTGCTAGCAGGAGGAGACCTTGAGATGACCTTAGCAGGAGACCCCCAAAAAACCACCATAGAGGCAGCAGCAGAGCTAGCTGATTGGGCACCTGGGGCAGCACACGTGCCCTGCACCCAGGGGTGGGGCCAGCTGGGGCAGGGTGCTCTACAGGGCCTCTGAGGAGTCTATCTGCCTCCTCCCACTTAGCTGCCCTACAGCTGAGGGGGAGGTGGTGGGTAGACTGTTTGGGGCATAGCTGCCAAGTACCCCGTTTTCCCTGGGAAACCCCCCGTATTTTATTACCGTTTCCCGCAGGTGTCCCAAATGGCAAAATACCCCATATTCCCCCGGATTAGGGAGCTCCTGCCGGCGGCCATGTTCTTCTGGTGCCATGCCGGCACCGGAAGTCGCTTCTACACATGCATAGAAGTGACTTCTATGGACATGCATAGAAGTGATTTCCGATGCTGCTGTGCCCATTTCCAAAATGTCCACAGCGCCAGAAGTCGCTTCTATGCATGTCCGAAAGTGCATAGAAGCGACTTCTGGCACTGCAGACATTTTGGAAATGGGCACAGCAGCATCAGAAGTCACTTCTACGCATGTCTGGAAGTGCGTAGAAGCGAGTTCTGGTGCTGCAGCGCTGCTGTTCCCGGATTTTTCAATCCGGAACTTGGCACCTATGGTTTGGGGCAGTGCAGAGCCTGCGGGCACCCAAGCCACTGTATCACTCCCAGGAGAAACGAGTGGCTCGGGTGCACTGTAGGCCCCGCAGTGAGAGCCACCCTCCATTTTGTCACCTCCCTCAGTGGTGACACCCAGGGCAGACCACCCCTACCACACCCCCTTCCTCTGCCACTGCATAGACTAGAGGAATGCAGCAAAGAGCCGTCACATGGTAGTTAAAGAAAGATAGGGATAATATTTCTGATATTTAAGCAAGGAAAGTGTAACAGAAGGAAAATGGTTAGAATTATATTGTGTTTTGAGATAGGGTGGAGGCAAGCAGGGAACTGGAGTATTACATGGCAAGAAGGTGAACATCTCTTGTTAAAATGTAAGCGACAGAAGAAAGATGAACATTTAAAATTGGTTCTTTGCATCACAGAGGGAAAATCAGTGAAAAGATGTCCCCAGGCATCCTTTTTTTAAAAAGAAAGCAAAACAGCAACAACAACCCCACAACAACTATACTTCTATGGAACTAAAAATTAATCTGGAACAAGAGTACAATGGCTTTGGGGTTGATATATACATGTGTTTGTTTGGATCCTGGATAATGTCATGCACAACAATTCAATTTAGCAAGGGCAAAGCCTTTTCTTATGTGTAAAGATAAAAGTACGAAGGGTTCCTTTGCACTGCAAAGAAAATGCACATCCTTTTCATTCCTATCTGAAAGCATTTCATCTGGAAGTGGGTGCTGCCATGTCTTTTAAACAGAATCCCTTCTAATTTTCCTTGTCTCGCAAACACGTTGGGTAGTATGGCTGTGTGCAAAAGAGAAACAGAGGGAGAATTGCAAATACACATTGATATGTAAGAATTATTTTGGACTTGGATCAACATGCACTTTTTTTTTGAAGCCGTTACAAATTGGAGCCCAGTTGTTGGTGTCCTCCAAGCTACATTTATAAAGCCAAGTACAAGATATTCATGTGGAGCTATAAATATTAATCTGAGCCTCACGCCAAGGATATCCACTAGCAGAGATTCAGCAACCTAATGCAGATTTATGGCTTGCTTTGTACACAGCTGTACTAATTTAATTACTTACACTGTAAGTAGGAAGACATACAATAATTTAAAATAATCCACATGCTTTGTGGATGTCTGTTTCTACCATCACTAATCACTACATCTCGAGTAAGGGCGAATAATGCAAACAGCAGGCTGGTCTGGAAACAACCTCACCGTATTCTGCCCTATTTCTCTTCAAGGTCAAGGGTTTTTTGGGGGGAGGGTGGGGAGGAATAGAGACCTGCATGTTTCAAGCTGAGCACCTTGCTAAATGGCTGCTCCTCACCCCCCCATCAAATGATATCCATAGCTGCCAAGTTTTCCCTTTTCTCTCGAGGAAGCCTATTCAGCATAATGGAATTTCCCTTAAAAAAAGGGAGAACTTGGCAGCTATGATGATATCCTGGTATCACCAAGAAACAAGGGAAGATATGTGCATGGCCTCACCTCAAGATGCGCTTTCTGTCTATGCACAGGAGATATATGTGTCTCTCTCCCCCCTACCTTCAATACGAGTCCCAGAAACAGCATCACATAAAGTGTTCATCAATCATGATTCCTCTGGCATTGCCTTGGAAGAATGTTGGTAGCCAGCGATCATTCAGCTAAAGCGTAGGACTGGATGCTGTGGTGTGAACTGGTGTTAGCGATGGACAAAACTGAAATAGTAATTGCTATTGAGGCGAAGACGTGCAAGCTTAAGTGTCAAGTGTCAACAGAAGTGCAAAACCAGGGCTCACTCATGCATCCTGTCTTAGTGGTTGTTGTCCCATGCAGAAGCAATCTCAGCACCTGTATTTCAGCACCATCTGTAGCTCTCCTCACTTCCTGCTTCCCATAGGAACATTCCATCCGCTCTGAAGAAGACAAGAAAGGCAGTAATCCTGGCAAAGGGAGTGTTTAGGATGAGTGGCTGCCACACCAGCGCACCAATCAGTAATCACAGAGTTCGAAGATGGAGTTATCTCCTTATTAGCAAAAGCACGACCTCCACAGACTTGGTTGAGTATCAGGCCTAATGAGCAGAGAAGGCCTCACTCCTGGTGGTCTTGCTCCATGCAAACTAGTTGCCGAGAATGAGACTCCCCTTCTCCTCACCAAGCTATTTCCAAGCAACTAGAGACTTTGCCGGTGTGCAGCTAACCTCTCCTCTGCCCTTTTCATGCCTCTTCTGGTTCTGGGAGACAAAAGAGGAAGGGAGCTTGTCACAGTAGGAGGGGGAGACATCAGTACTTTTTCACCAGCCAGACTCACCTCTGCCTCTTGGCCTCCCTCCTTCCACTCTCCTGCCTCAGCTTCTGCCTCAGCTTCTGGACTTCTTTCTGCCACAAACTCTCCCAGCTCACCAAGCCCTGTTACCTCTTTAGCTTCTGAACCTCCTCTTCACAGCCTTCTCCCACCACCATTCCCCAGGCTCTGAGCCATCTTCTTCCTTGGTGGTTCCTCCTACCATTCCAACCAGCCAATGACAGTGACCTTCGTGGTCCACAGAGAGACTGCCAACTACACAATAATGCAGAAAGTCAGAAACTGAAATGGGAAATGTATTAATTCAGACCTAATGTGAGCACACAATTGCTGTCAATGCATAAATAGAACAGGTATTATAATTTTGCGTACAAATTTCCATTCACATTTCCAAATGTCCATTTACATATTTAATTACTTAGCTTAAGTGCTCAGTAGTAGTAAATGCATACTAATAAGGTAGGCAATCACATACATATTTTAAGTATTTAACCACACATGCCCAAGTTTAACTTAGATTTAATGTATGTATATCTATATATCTATAAACACATTAAACAATTTATAAACAAAAACAACCTAGTGACTTAGTTGCATACTAATTGCCTAAATTGTTGTTTTGCTTAACAATTTATTCACTAATCAAAGGAAGTGCTGACTGTAATATTTCCTGGTTTGTGAGACATATTTTTTTTTGTTAGGACAATAGCTGGCTATTGAGGCACCTCCAGTTTTTAGATAATTGGTGCCATTATTCTCATTTACAATGTGATGGATCCAGACCTAGCCATGCTTAGAGTAGACCCCCTGAAATTAGATTAGTTCTGATATTCAGTTTATACAACTATAAGGAAAAATAATGCAGGGCTCAGGTTCTCATCATGCGAATATTTTCCAGTAACTGGAGCTGAATACGGTATTGATAATTGTATCCTCATAGAAATTGTGCCCCATGAGATTTCCGAGGCCTTTGAGATCTAGCTATTATACCTATGAGGACCCTGCAAGCAGGACCTGAGCACAACATTCTCCCCACTTGTGATTCCCAGCGGCTGGCATTCAGACGCATACTTACCTTTTTAATTCACAGCATGCAAACCACTGTCCGCATGCATATCATAGCCATTGAATCACAGTCTGTAACTACACCCGAGCGATACAGAAAGGAACTAGGTAGGTTTCTTCAGATTAATGGTACTACTGTAATGTTCTTGAAATGTGGCCAGGAATTGATTGTAACTTTGAGGTTAGTTGTGCCCAAATTAGATGCTCTGGGCTAAAAAACAAAACAAAAAAACAAAACCCCAAAAGCAATGTGAGAGCTTTCAACTTAAAAGACAGAACGATGAGTCTTTTTTATATGCTTAGGTTTTTTATATGCTTAGGTTTTTGCCTAAGTCATTCTATCTGAATGACTTTGTTATTATTTATTGTTTTCTAGTCATTTGTTTCTAATGGATGTCATTATCACATGCCTCTTTTCTTGCTGCTTATCCCCCCCCCCATTTCCTTGGCCAAATTACCAGTTGTTCCAGAGTGACACAACCTATTAATTGGCATTAACCTCAAATTCACCCCAGTATCCATCATACTAAAAGAATTCTGAGTCCCTTGTGGAATCAGAGATGTGGCTGCACAGCAAGAAATGGGTGGGCCCCATAGATTTTTGTGGCATCATGAGAATATAGGAGACGGTCACCATTTCATACTGTGATCCTTATCATGGAATTGTTGCATTTGTAGGTATATCACTAACGCACCTGTATACTTTCCTTAGCAAATGCTGTTTGTAATCAACACAGCCCATTCTTATACAATTTGTAGTGTACATATCTGTTCAGGAGGAAGACCCATTGAGTGCAAGTGTCTATAGGACCACAGCTTTTAAGGTCTTAATGTATGGCTTTTAATGAGATGCCTTTCTGAATAATTTCTCAAATCCATGTTTTGCCCTCAGACTGTGAATCAGCATCAAAAAAAAAACCCACCAATATAGTCATTCTGATGTTCAGAAATTGTTTCTACATTGCAAAGTAAAATACATCCATCCAGATGTGTGCAGCAACACATAATAGTATCACATTTGTTTGGAAGGTCATTGGTTTTGGTAGGCTGCACATTTTAGGTGATCAGATGATGTGGCAAAATAATAATCATAATAATTTATACCCCGCCCATCTGGCTGGGTATCCCCAGCCACTATGGGCGGCTTCCAACAGAAATAATAATAATAATAATAATAATAATAATAAAGCAATAAAACACCAGGCATTAAAAAACTTCCCTAAACAGGGCTGCCTTCAGATGTCTTCTAAAAATCAGATACAGTTGTACCTTGGTTTACAAAGTTAATCCGTTCCGGAAGTCCGTTCTTAAACCAAAGCATTCTTAAACTAAGGCGTGCTTTCCCAAGGCAGCAGGGGACTCAATTCACAAATGGAACACACTCAACAGGAAGCGAAACATGTTCTTATTCCAAGGCAAAGTTCACAAACCAAAATACCTACTTCCGGGTTAGCCGTGTTCTTAATCCAAGTTGTTCATAAACTAAGCTGTTCTTAAACCAAGGTACCACTGTAGTTGTTTATTTCCTTGACATCTGACGGGAGGGCATTCCACAGGGCGGGTGCCAATACTGAGAAGGCCCTCTGCCTGGTTGTAACCTCATTTCTCACAGTGAGGGAACCGCCAGAAAGCCCTTGGAGCTGGACCTCTGTGTTTTATAGTGCCTTGGGCTTGCCAATCAGAAGGTCGGCTGTTTGAATCCTCGGATCGGGGTGAACTCCCGCAGTTTGGTCCCAGCTCCTGCCAACCTAGCAGTTCGAAAGCACGTCAAAGTGCTAGGAGATAAATAGGTAATGCTCCAGTGGGAAGGTAAATGGCATTTCCGCGTGCTGCTTTGGTTTTGCCAGAAGTGGCTTAGTCATGCTGGCCACATGACCCGGAAAAACTGTCTGCAGACAAACATCGGCTCCCTCAGCCAGTAAAGTGAGATGAGCACCGCGACCCCAGAGTCATTCACGACTGGACTTAACTGCCATGGGTCCTTTACCTTTACCTTTACCTGTTGTGGGTACCAGAAGGCAATGTTCATATAGGGATTGGTTACATTTGGACCAGCCTTGAACAATTTGCCATGCTCATTATCCACATTTGCTATTCATCTGTGGACTATTTATCTGAATGGCTGCCCATCTTTTTTCATCCGTTCCTCAGCCCATCAACTAAATCAGGGGTCAGCAAACTTTTTCAGCAGGGGGCCGGTCCACTGTCCCTCAGACCTTGTGGGGGGCCGGACTATATTTTGAAAAAAAAAATGAACGAATTCCTATGCCCCACAAATAACCCAGAGATGCATTTTAAATAAAAGGACACATTCTACTCATGTAAAAACACCAGGCAGGCCCCACAAATAACCCAGAGATGCATTTTAAATAAAAGGACACATTCTACTCATGTAAAAACATGCTGATTCCTAGACCGTCCGCGGGCCGGATTTAGAAGGCGATTGGGCTGCATCTGGCCCCCGGGCCTTAGTTTGGGGACCCCTGAACTAAATCGTCTGCCATTGTCTTTCTGAAAGGATTCAATTCCTACCGATTGACTTGATCCAGAAAGGATCCCATGGTTTCTTTAACCAAAGAGCATGGACACCAATAGGTTGAGAATTTGACAACTGTTGGCAATAATCCTTGAAGAGATACTGTTGGGACCCAGACTAATATATCAAATAAGATACTTTTGTTCTCTTAATCTCTCCTCCTTCCAATGCCATCACCACACCTCTCTCTCTCTCTCTCTCTCTCTCTCTCTCTCTCTCTCTCTCTCTCTCTCTCTCTCTCTCACACACACACACACACACACACACACACCCTACGCTATTAAAAGGAATGGGATAGAAGAAAATCTCAGATGAAGCTTTATTGCAATTCCAACTTTGCTTCAGTTTTAAATTTAAATTATTTGCTTCTTTCTCCAAGACATCAAAGTTTTATTTTAATAAAGTGTAAAATATGTACACTCCATTTTGGAATACTTTTAATGGCCCTGTAAAGAGGCTGTAGCTCCATCAATCAGTTTTCAGTTATTCAGTTGCTAATCAGGTTTGAAAAAACAGCATTGCAATAAACTAGGCAGCAGCCATTAACTATTCTAGCAGACACCACCGTCTGTTGAATGGAATCAAGATGCAATTAATCATGAAGCTGCCTCTGTTATCTACAAGGATAGAAGATCACTACAACTCTGGTGATTTGAATGTACTTACTGTAAAGTCATTGGGACATTTGAGAAAATTACTTTGCTTCAAAACTGGCTGCTTTCAGCAGAGTCAATTGTTTTTGTTATATTTTAACAGAGAACATGCTCCTAAGGAAATTATATCACACTTTTTGTTTTATTTTCTCCTAAGCATTTTTGAACCCACCTCTTCTCACCTTGTCACAGTTTCCCCTCTAGCAAAGACACATGCAACATGTATGCCTCTCAGACAACATTCTAGCATATATATTTTGGTTCTTGTAGCATGATTCCCCTTATTACATGCTAAGAATCTCTTTCTACTGATAAACTTGCCATGTTCACCACACTGAAGAACAGAGCAGTGAGAATTTTGCACATTCTAAAATCTGGATACGGGGAAGCCTTCCTTCATATTTTGAGAATGGCCTCTGAGGGAAATGAAATTAACATAAAAGTTATGACAATAGTTCCCACATGGACTTAAATATAGGTTTCGATCATTAGCTTCCATGAGTGGAACACATTCCTAGAATGGCATTTTCTGCTTCTCCCTTCCTCCTGTGTGCATCCCCTAAAGAAAAATTCTGCTACTGGGGTTTGGGGTGTCCTTGGTTATAGGGCACAGGTGATGAGAGTGGACCATGGAGTCCTCTGCATCTTGCTTGTGAAAATGAATAAGCACCTGGCCAGCTGTACCATTAGGCAGAGTGAGGAGCCAGGGTTGGTGTCATGAGGGGGCAGTAAGTTATTGGTTATTTAAATATATATATTCTGTATAAGACAACTGGGTGTATAAGACGACCCCCAACTTTTCCAGTTAAAATATAGAGTTTGGGATATACCCGCCGTATAAGAAATATGACCCGGCATATAAGATGACCCCCGACTTTTGAGAAGATTTTCTTGGGTTAAAAAGTAGTCTTATACGCGGGAATATACAGTGTTTGTGTGTGTGTGTGTGTGTGTGTGTGTAATTTTACTTTTACTGCTAGAGAAAGGTGGTTGTGGGTTACACTGCCTCATGTGTTAATAGATATTTTGTTCCTTAACTTATAGGATGTGGGGTGGCATTTGCTGCTCCGCTTCAGGAAGCAAAACATCTTGGACTGGCCCCAGGGACCCAAGCCATAACCAGACTGCAAAGTGTGACAAAGAGACAAGAGACTCAAATCTCTCTCTCTCTCTGTGTGTGTGCTGCTTTAAGAAGATATGACAGAATATTTTGCCTTCTTGCCTTCCTTTTGAAAACCCCAAGAGAGCTAAAAATTATACCCTAGACTGCCACCCGATTTGTATTAAGTCGAATGTGCACTGATGTGCTCCACCAAATTCTCAAATCCAGTAAAATCTCTGTGCATCTAAGATACAACCAACCCTCTTGGAGACTTTTCCTCACCACCATGAGTGTTTGTGGCATGATTATCATATGGGACACAAAACTCTCGAGTTAGACAACTCTGGCAGCCAACATCCTCTGATGATGGTTTCATACAACCACATTTGCCACATGTTAGCTCCAGCTACTTTCCTTATCTGTATAAAATGTCTATCACAAATCAGCTCCCGCGAGCAGCGCTTTCTTATCATGTGAATACAGCATCCATCAATGGCAATGAGCTTATCAGTGATAACGTTATCACTTGATTCATACCATTCCAGCTGATCATGGGAACTGACCTCACATTTGCAAAGTTGGGAGTTGAGAAAATGGAGAAACTTCCTTGGAATATTTAGTTGGCTAATTTTAACGAAGTAGCAAACCATACATCCCCCGTTCACTGGCTTATTGAAATAGTGTATCATAAAGAAGTTTAATTTCACTGGAATTACACTTGTACAGAATCATGGTGCTTGTCCAATTAAAATTATTTAGTGGGAGATGGCCTGTGCTATATCTCTGTGGCTCACCATGCCTTTCTTGCTGTGGAAACACTGCCACATTTGATTTATAATTATGTAATGTTATGCTGCAAAAATTGCATAAGAATGGAAGGATTTTATTTCCTGCTGTAGTGTAAAATGTTTATCCTGTATATAAGAAGTGATATTGCCTCTTTCTCTCCGCAATGGGAAGGGACAAATTGAGTAGTCATACTTCTCAGCTGGGTGTTAAGAACGTCATGGACATACTAGGCTACTTTTTGTTATTGGTGTTTTGTTGTTGCTTAGGGTGGCCATATTTCAGAAAGTAAAAACCAGGACACCCCGAAAGTGTTGTTGTTGTTGTTGTTGTTGTTGTTTTAGGAAATCACCAAAATTGTTGAGCTTTCGGACACCCCCCCCCCGGACATCAATTCTGCCTGTGAAAACCCATTAATGTCTGGGGAAATCCATTTTGCCTGTCCTCCCCCTGTAAAGAAAAACATGATAAGCTCTCTTTGCCACACCACCCCTCATTCCCCTGTCGCTACCCATTTGAGAAAAGAAGGGGAGACCCAGAGAGGGATACATACACATGGGGGAATTCCAGTTTTTATCTAGTAGAGATATCAGCTACTATAAGAAAAGAGGTGCCAGTTGTATCTGATTCATCTTTCCCCTGTTAACCACTGCATGCAACAGCAAGGGAAAATGAGCAAAAATTGCATCCTTGACTTTTAAGTTAGTGGATGCCACTGGGAAGAGAGTTTGGCTGTTAAACTACCCTGAGGATTCTTTGTGGGAAACAATGGTTATTTAAAGTGGTATGATACTGCTTCAAATGAATAGTGCAGATGGGCCCTAAGTGCAAATTTGATGATGTAACAAAGCACTTTAAATAAACTATGCACTGCCCCCCAAACCCACCACAAATTCCCTTGTTTGAACCTTCCAATGTAAGTACAATTGTCATCCATTTTTTGTTTGTTTCTGAAGCTTTTAAGCTTTTCCTTTTTAAAAAATAGCATTTAAAAGAAGGAAAGCGAAGAAGGCACCTGCAAGGACTCGGCGAAGTAAAAGGGAGTTCAAGGAAAACCAGGCCTGCAGTCGGAAATGGTTAATTGATACACATTTTCCTTGCTTTTAGACAATGTGCAAAGGGTTCGTCACTCATGCGCTGCACACTTACTGTAAAGAGGAACTAGGTAAATCCCCAGCCACCCTGATTCACCCTTGGACATTTCATGAGTATTTCTTATCGCTCAGTTGAGCATAAATTCATAGATTTTACGGTTAAGGGAGCTTGAGATGGGCTGCCGTATTTTCTGCACTTAGTCCTGCCACTTCTTATTGGACCATCTGCTGTCACCTTAAAGAGACAAGTGTATATTATCAAGGTAAACATACAAATCACTCCTGCATTTGATCGGGGGGGGGGAGCCCTCTTAAATGTATTGATTGGAAAGTGTCAATAATGCTATAGGGAAGAGTCCTTGAGAAAGAAAACAGCACGAATATGGCTCTCGTGAGTTCAGGCTTGAGAGAGAGAGAGAGTCAGGCCTAGAGAAATAGCTGCTCAGTATAGAGATTTCTATTTACTATTCTTTCATGGAGAATACATTACTTGGCTCCAGGTTCCTTTCGTTTCGCTCTCCTCCCCACCCAAAAGAAAGCAATGTAGTTGTTCTTAATAAAATTATTACAAGTCTTACTTGGAAGAGTTAGCATATTACTAGAAAATCAACTCAATGACCTCAGCGGTGGGGTGTAGCTCATTGGTTGAGCATCTTTCCTGGGTTTAATCCCAGTGCTAATTGTTGATGTGGATAACTTCAAGGCCCCAGCTTGCTATTCTTGTGGTGCTTTGTGTTTAAACTGGGCTTTCCCTGGATAGTCTTTCACATGGAGGACTTCTTCAAACAAGAGAACTGTCCATAATAAAGTAGGGTCCATGACAACTCTACACTGTTCCTTCAATGCACCTCTTTGTTTCTTCCAAACTTACTTGATAGTGACAGAAGGATGTGTGAATCTGTTAATTTTGGCGTTCTGTTTCATTTTTCCATTCTTAAGTCCAGTTCTCCACATCAGTTTATGATTTCTTTTCTTTCTTTCTTTCTTTCTTTTTTAAAAAGAAAAGTCCTCATGAAAATTTAACAGCATTTTAGTGGAAATTTCTCCCAATAGCCACATTTTTGGATGCTATTTTGCATGGAAGACACTTTTTTTTGTGTGTGCAAATCATAGTTCCCCCAATGTTTCAATTTCCCCTAATATAATACATGTCCATATGCTATGTTCACAAATATATACATTTTAGGTGCACTGTACCCCAGTATTGTGTACACATTACTTGGCAGAAGAACTGCATTGCAAAATTCAGACAAGTGCAATTTTCAAAGCATGGTTGTGTTTGGGTTTGTGTATTGTTTTGGAAAGTACATATTAGGCAGCTTCATCTTTAAATGTGAATGGAATCGATTCCACCCCTGCTTTCCTACAGCCAGATAGGAACAGAATGACTTTTGCTCTCTCCATTTGAGATGACAAAAAAGGAAGGGCAAGAAACCGAGATCTCCAGAATGAGTTTATGAGAAGGGTGGATATAATGAGACCTTACCAGCACTGCTACTGTCCTTTCCCCATCACCAAGCCAGTTTAGGAAACGGTGGTCCATACGGATGGTGAGGACACTGTAGGAAGGCTGACGAAAGGAGAAATCACCCTACCCTCTCTCTTTTTGCAACCCCTTGTGGAGGGTAGAAGAGACAGGTTTTAGTTTCATTTGATGGCTCACAAGGAAAATAATCAGAAAAGTAGGGGGGAATAATCAAGATGAGCCAAAGTTAATTCACCAGGCACTACTTTGTGTGCATGTTTCTTTGTGTTTTTGTCTCAAAAATTGAAGGTATGTTCCTGACATGAAAGGGCTGGTCTCTGATTCAGAATATTCTGGTGATTCTCTGAACTGAACTGGGAGGTGGAACCCACAAATAGTTGAAAACCCTCCATTCAGTTAGCTAAGAGATACTTCATGAATGTCACAAATTAAAATGTGACTGAGGAAAGTAGCACATTTGTTCTGTATTTGAAGGAATGTTGCATCTTATAAATCAAATACTTTGAAAATTCTTAGCCACAACACTGATTTGATGTAGTTTTACTTCATATCCAATGCACAAAATCTACAAAAATATTCTCTCGTTCATGTGTGCTACATAATTGATATTAGTGCATTTTAAGTATATGGAAACCTCCTTCCAGCAGGGTTTTCTGTATAATTTGTTCCCCTGTGATAATTACAGTTTTTGTTTGAGATGAGAGACTTTCCTTTTTGTTAAGCTTCAATACTTCAGTGTAGTCCAACTGTTACACAGAGAGGCAAATTAAAAAGATACCACTCAAAACCAGTCAGAAAAGGATCTCAGTCAAGACCTACAGTTGAAGCTTCAAGTTCACAATGGATTTTAAAAGCAGACATGCCACTGGACAGCAATTCATTGAGGCTGGCAATTGTTATTGTCTCTCTATTGAATTTTTGTTGTTCTAAGTACTTGTCAATTATTTTCTAGCTAATTTCTGCATTCATATCATGTTTAAATGCACCATTGGGTGTGGCAAAGCTATTTATAGATATATGTATATATTTCATTTATAGATGAAAAATTGAAACACTATGCATGTAAACCACTTAAAGGCTTTTGTTGTTTAAGCAGTATGTTAATATTGTTAAATAAAACAAATAAATATTCACTAAAATACATGGCTGATTCTTAATTCTCAGACTATTTTGACTTGCCATCCTAGATACTCCTTACTACAGAGGTCCAGCAGGCAGTTTTATTATAAAGTTTTTGGTGTATGCTGAAGATAAACCTTTTACCTTCTCTTTGATTTTTGAGATATGTATTTAAGAACACACCCTATTCTCTTCATTGTCAGCTGTTTTAACTGCTGTATATTTAAATGCTTGTAACTCACCTTGGGTAATAATAAACCAATAAATTCCTTTACAGAGGATATTGCAGAGGTGAATTAACTAATATTAGGAAGGCACTATAATAATAATAATAATAATAATAATAATAATAATAATAATAATAATTTATTATTTGTACCCCAGCCAATCTGGGCAGCTCCCAACCGAATATTAAAAACAATACAGCATCAAACATTAAAAACTTCCCTAAACAGGGCTGCCTTCAGTTGTCTTTTAAAAGTAAAATAGCTGCTTATTGCCTTACATCTGCTGGGAGGGCGCTCCACAGGGCGGGTGCCACTACCGAGAAGGCCCTCTGTCTGGCTCCCTGTAACCTCACTTCTTGCAATGAGGGAACCACCAGAAGGCCCTCAGCACTGGATCTCAGTGTCCGGGCTGAACGATGGGGGTGGAGACGCTCCTTTAGGTATACTGGACTGAGGCCATTTAGGGCTTTAAAGGTCAGCACCAACACTTT
This sequence comes from Zootoca vivipara, assembly GCF_963506605.1. Taxonomy (NCBI): domain Eukaryota; kingdom Metazoa; phylum Chordata; class Lepidosauria; order Squamata; family Lacertidae; genus Zootoca; species Zootoca vivipara. Next base: position 27,557,839 of record NC_083279.1, on the reverse strand, counting down.
GAATTGTGCTCGGAAACATACTGGGAGCCAGTGTAGATCTCTCAGGACCGGTGTTATGTGGTCCCAGCGGCCGCTCCCAGTCACCAGTCTAGCTGCCGCATTCTGGATTAATTGCAGTTTCTGGGTCACCTTCAAAGGTAGCCCCACATAGAGTGCATTGCAGTAGTCCAAGCGGGAGACAACCAGAGCATGCACCACTCCAGCGAGACAATCTGCAGGCAGGTAGGGTCTCAGCCAGCGTACCAGGTGGGGCTGATAGACAGCTGCCCTGGACACAGAATTAACCTGTGCCTCCATGAACAGCTGTGAGTCCAAAAGGACTCCCAGGCTGCGCACCTGGTCCCTCAGGAGCACAGTTACCCCATTCAGGACCAGGGTGTCCCCCACACCTGCCCGCCCCCTGTCCCCCCAAAAACAGTACTTCTGTCTTGTCAGGATTCAACCTCAATCTTCACTGTTTTCTTCAGCAACTCTTGAAGTATAGAGTGGGAAAAGCTTGCTGGAAATTCAGTTATAGAAAAGATCACTGAGCACTTTATTGACCTGCTACCCATTTACACTCTGCATGGAGCTTAGGCTGGTATCTAAATACAGTGGTACCTCGACTTACGAATGACTCAACAAACCGGATTTTTCGACTTATGAATGGGGATAATGGCTGCGCGCTTATGAATGTCTTGACATCTGGAAAAAAACCGCGGCGGTTTTAGATAGGGATTTTTCTACTTACAAATTTTTCCGTTTCCAATGCATTCCAATGGGAAATCGTGTTTCCAATGGCATTTTTTGACTTACAATTTTTTTTACTTACGAAGGTGCCTTCGGAACAGATTAAATTCGTAAGTCGAGGCACCACTGTATGCTTAGATTTCCCAAACAGGGTAGGAATTGAGATAAGCCTTCTCTTCCCATCTCAGCTTCTACCAGCTGTTGTACTATGAACTCTACTGCCCCTTTCATTATTTCCTTTGATTCTTCTTCACGGTAAAGGCTTCTGCATGGAAAACAAAGGAAGTGCCACTAGTCTTAATGCATTGTTTGTACAACTGTGTATTGATGCACATTGAGGTGTGGTGCAATGGTATAGAATCGGGGGGGGGGAGAGCAGGGGCCACAGTGAGAAGGTACAGATTCTTCATAACCCAGCCATTTTTCCCTGGCACCTTAACTAATACAGCACTTGCCACTTACAATCGCCAGAGAAGCTCCGGAGATTTATTAGAACATTCTTAGCTAGGAATCCCTTCCCCGGGAACATGTGTAGCCTCTTAGTTTTTTTTTTTTTTTGCAGTTTGGATAATGTCTTGCTCATTCACCAATTAGTCAGGCCCATTTAGCCTGGTATTTAGCTGCCAGCCACTGAGGGATAAGGTCGCTGGCTTCCTAAATATTGCAGCAAACACAGTTCCTTCTGCAGAAACACCCTTTTCCAGAGTGCTTGCTCCCAGGCCCAGCTCTGCCAAAGTGGCACACAGAGAACAATGAGTGAAACAAGATGTGTGGACTCATTCACAGCTGAAGTAAATATCAGCTACATATTTATAGAAATATATTTCTATATATAAATTTTAAACAGGCCAAGAAGACGAAGGAGAGAAATCATTAATCAACACATTGCAGTTTTCACCATCCTACTTTTGCTGCAACAAAAGGCTGACTGCAAGATTTTTTTAAAAAAAAATATATGCCGGAATTAACAGTATGGTGTCTTTATATTATGGGATATAAAGCAGGCATATCTGAGCTGAGGAAGGAAGGACAGCAGAGCATTGCTGCAGGAGGAAAGAGCAGTAGCTTTGGTGGGGAGAGCCAGCTGATTATTTCATTTCTTTTAAAACAACTATACTATTGTTAATATTAATATTTATCATATACAATTACAATGCAAAACTATAAGAAAAATTAACAGAACAGTCAAAGTAATTTATTGCAATAGTTTAAACTAATCAGATATGTGTTTAAATGTACAGTGGTAACTCTACTTACGAATTTAATGCGTTCCGAACACACATTTGTAAGACGAAAAAAATTGTAAGTCAAATCCCATAGGAATGCATTGGGAGAAAAAATCCGTAAGTAGAAGCAACCCTATCTAAAAATTCGTAAGTAGAAAAAATCCTATCTAAACCGCATCCAAGATGGCAGACGGAGCTCCATTTGTAAGTAGAAAAATTTGTAAGTACTGTAGAGTTATTTGTAAGTAGAGGTACCACTGTAATTAGGAACATAGAAAGCTGACTTGGAACGATAGAGCTACCCAGCTCAATATTCGGTAAACCAGGGTTTCCCAAACTTGGGTCTCCAGCTCTTTTTTAACTACAACTCCCATCATCCCTAGCTAGCAGGATCAGTGGTCAGGGATGATGGGAACTGTAGTCCAAAAACAGCTGGAGACCCAAGTTTGGGAAACCCAGCTCAAGAAGATGGAGAAGCCCTTCAAGAAACCCTGGTCTAAAGTGACATAGCAGAGATTCTCTAGGCTTTCAGAGAAAGGCTTCCCAAACTCTATCTGGAATTGCAAGGGATTAAACCTGGGAACCTTCTGCACACGAAACAGAACCTCTACAGTTGAGCTATGATCCTTTCCCTGAATAATTATTCCATCCCCATGTCTCTTTGCTACCAGTTTAAGATCAGCCCTGAAATGATAAGCATCTTTATGGCATATTTAAAATGAGAGGTCAATACATAAACAGAAAACAAAAATGTGGTTTACTAGAAAGTGCTTAATTGGCTCCCATGTAACTTGGAAAAAATATTACATAGTAGATTCCTTCCCTCCCCACAGATAATTGATTATCCCCATTCTTGAACAAGTCACCACTAACAAGTAAACCAAAAGGGAAGGAAACCTAAGACAGTTTTTTTTTTAATAGCATAGCATGGATATGAGGGAGAGTTTTTTTTCTTTTTCTTTTTCTTTGAAGTATACGATCCCTGCAGCCTTCCATCGCAACAGCTACCTTTAATTTTGCAATCGGGTCTTTTGTGAGAGAGAGGGGTGTGGGAAATTTAAAAGATTCTAAGGAATCTGTCATGGTCCTGGACCAAAAGCTGAGATCTCCAGCAGGAGCAGCAATTCCAAATAAGTTTCAGATATGATCCCTAATACTGTACTTCCCATTTAGAGTCCTTCACCTTGGAAGCTGTACCCTGTCCACTAAGACTTGAGGAAATACCATTGCATTCAGATTCTGAGGAGTGGATCTCAGACTCTTCTAATAAGCAGAAAGAGCCTCAAGATAGTTCCCCAATCAGCTTACCGCTAAGTTAAAAACATTCCTCTTTAAACAGACCTTTGGTTGATTGGCATTCAATGCCCTTTAAAAAAATACGTTGGGGGGTGTTATTGGGTTGTTCTTGTTTTTATTTTGATTGTGTATTTTGTGATCTTATATTGTGACGTTACCCTGTGGACCTGTGGGTGTAAGGCAGATTACAAATTTAATAAATAAATAAATAAAAATATAGATAAATACCAAACCTCCAATTGGCATCCTTAAGAAGGAACTAGCAACTGTCAAACAAGGCACTGATCCTTTAAGACAGCTAGATATAGGGCTTGGGCATCGGGTGGCAATTTCAGAAGAAGAAGAAACTCTCCTGGGCAGGCTCCCTGGCACTAGTTCTAAACTGCTGCTGGAGCAATCTTGTATCTTATATTATTTGCTGGGTTGCTAGCCATGGTTCTGAAGTCATGCCAAGAAACTCTGGGCAGTACCTATTGTACTGTCCAGGGTCTTGAACCTGCTCTGTTTCAGAGAAGCTGCAGTTAACTGCCTTACTTAAATGGTTGTTGCCCTGGTATGATTACAATCCCTAATGGATCAGGACAGAAGCCTATAAGATGTAGGCCTCCCCAGATGTTGAAAAGGTATTTGTTCCATCCTTTGCCTTCCATTTCAAAGATTGGTCTGGTTCAGAAATATATATCTGATTTATTTTTCTGTTGGAAGCCGCCCAGAGTGGCTGGGGAAACCCAGCCAGATGGGCATGGTATAAATAATATATTATTATTATTATTATTATTATTATTATTATTATTATTATTATTATTAAAAATAATCTATTAAATATTAAAAGCTTGCCTAAACAGGGCTGCCTTATTTTTCTCTTTGACATCTGATGGGAGGGCGTTCCACAGGGTGGGTGCCACTACCGAGAAGGCCTGGTTCCTTGTAACTTGGCTTCTCGCAATGAGGGAACCGCCAGAAGGCCCTCAGAGCTGGACCTCAGTGTCCAGGCAGAACAATGGGGGTGGAGACGCTCCTTCAGGTATACTGGACCGAGGCCCTTTAGGGCTTTAAAGGTCAGCACCAACACTTTGAATTGTGCTCGGAAATGTACTGGGAGCCAATGTACGTTTTGCACTCAGGGAGAAAGGAAGTGGTGGTGGACCTTGATAGTTGATTTACGATTGTATGGACCATGGTCCTCTCTTTCTGCCCCCATAGTGGGATTATATCAGGGCACCATATCATTAAAAAGCCAATAGTCATAAGGCTGGAGGAGAAGGTGTGTTACCTGAGACTACAGCCCACCAACGGGAGGCCAAAGGTAATCTATCTGAAATGTTCTGTGCATGCCCACCTTTATTTTATTTAGAAAGATTTCTAAGCCACTTAATCAAAGAGCTCTCTAAGCAGTGCACTTAATAAAATGGTCTATAGGGATGTGCATTGCAGGATAATAGCAAGGTAAAATATGTAATATCAAGTCAGGTAGGGATTTGCATGATCCCAGCTGATCATGGAAGAGCCACATCTCAGCAGCACTTTAGGTCTCTAGGGTGGAAGAAGCACCCTTAAATCTTCTCTGTGAGATGATTCAGATTGCGCTGTGTAAACCCTGATGTTATTCCCAAGCTCAGAAGACCCATTTGAATTGTGCCTCCTGTTCAGGTGGGGTGTGTGTGTGTGTATCTGTATGAGAGAGAGAGAGAGAGAGAGAGAGAGACAGAGACAGAGACAGAGACAGAGAGAAAGAGAGAGAAAGAAAGAATATATATATATATATATATACACACATACACACACTACAATTGAGTCGAAAAGCAACTGAAAAGAGCATGCATGTCAAAATGCTAGGTGAGCCCCTGATTCTGCAAACGAACCTTGCATTTCAGAGTTCAAAGGACAATAAGAAAGACACAACGAGTCATGTAATTTTATTTTTTTCAAAAAGATCTTCACCCTGATAAATGGCAGGTCAAGGAGGGTTGTATTTAATAGTATATTCCTCAATGAAATGTCACTTTTCCCTCAATGTGTCCTCTGTGTGAGCTAATTAAAATGATGTTTTACTGCAATGTCAGCACACCAAGTTGCTGAGTTTCTTGTTGTCTTCTACATAGTGCAAAATGAATGTTGTCATTTGATACATTCAGGATCCTAAAGTCTGTCTCTTATGGGGCCTAATGTATGCCATTTTGTGAATGCTTTGATACTTGCATACTGCTGTTTTCTCCTCCTCCTCCTTCTCTTCTTCTTCTTCCAAATGGCATGTGTGGTTTATGCTCTGCTCATTTTATTTTCCAGTGTCCTTCCCACTGCCTACGCATCAAGAAAGCAACAGAATTATATGCCGTTTGGAGCAAATATTAGAGATGCTGAGATACCATAAAGTTTGAATGAAGATGCCTGGTGAATATTGATGCATGCATTCAATCAAAGCTTGAGGGCAGCTGATCTCACCGGACTTTTATCCTCCCTGACTGCACTGCTGACTGCATCCAAATCTACAATTATGTAGATCAGTCCACACACCCCATAGGGGCCATTCCCTACTGCAGGGCTGGGGAACCTTGTGCCCTCCAGATGTTCTTGGAATGCAGCTCCCATCAGCCCAACCACAATGGCTAAAGGGATGGTGGGAGTTGTGGTCCAGCAATAGCTGGAGGGCTACAGATTTGCCACTTCTGGCCTAGAGGGTTATCACTGTGGCTCTCTTCGCCCTCACTGTAGTCCACATTTGTGAAGGCTCCCTATTTGATTTATAATGCTTTAGGCTCCCAACTTCGTAGGTTTGCCCTCTAACTGAGGGCTGTAAAAGGGGTGGGTGGGAAGGTGAGGTATCATAGAGGGGCAGGACTTTCCAATGAACCCCCACTCTCGCTCCTTTGCTTAAAAAAAGAGAGCACATTAAGACGACCACATAAATATATGAAGAGAGATTTGAGAGGGAACTGTTTGTTTGTTTTTTGTTTGATATTTATCGCTTTCCCACTCAGAGGCAATGGTAGTTCAGCACAGGAATTTCCCTTTAACCACTTTTCTAGTCAATACCCATCAATGGGAATCGGAAGGGGACTTGTTCTCCTCAGGGAATGGGAAGTTATTTTGATGCTCCTTCGCCACAGAAATAGAAAGGTGTAGCTGAATCCATTGTCAACATGGGTTTTTTCAAGTTCCGTTCCTTCGGTCTTTTTAGCTTATGTGGTTCTTTATCCTGTTGGTTGTTGGTGTTTTTTTTTTAAAAAAAAACTTGTTAGAAAATGCAGGTGGTTGTTGTGTCAGTGTTTACAGCAGATGACAAAGAACAAACAGCTTTCTGGGCTCAAATGGCCTGGAGGCATATAACCTTTAGCTGTGATCTTGACAGGTTTTACAAGCTCTGGCCTGGGTTAGTTCTTCAGTGGAAAACTCAAAAACTACATGAAAGTACATTGGGATTTCACAGCAAAATCAAACCACACTGAGGCAAACCAGACACTTACTACTAATGGATTTTGTTTAGCGCTGTCAATTTTTAAGGGAGATTGTCTTGAGACTGAAGGCATGGAGCATTCCTATCTAGGCAATATTATGGGGGTGAAATGCTATTGGTGGATGAAGCCAGAGGCAACAACTGGGTGGAGCATTGGATATGACTCAACCTTTGTTCAATAGGCTACATTCCAGCCATGATAAAGGGTTGAGAGTGAGACATATGGGGAGATTGTTTAACTCTTTTCTCTTTCCCCCCAGCCCCAATAAAAACTGCCTCCTGCTAAACTGCTACTTAATCCTGGGAACATAGCTGCCAAGTTTTCCATTTTCTCTCGAGGAAGCCTATTCAGCATAAGGGAATTTCCCTTAAAAAGGGGGAGAACTTGGCAGCTATGCCTGGGAAGAAACCTCCAATTGGTGTGACAATCCCAGAGTGTGTCTGTGTTGCTTTCTACATGTTGTTGTTGTTGTTGTTGTTTTAAAAAAACAAGACTTACCCACTGAATTCACAAAGAAGCAAACTGAGCTCCCTCCTCTCTACACTGGCAGTTTGGGCCTGGACCTTCAGGTTACAAGGCTCTTGCTTACCGAGGGCATCTGATTGGCCATCCCTCTGAACCAACCAGGATTGGATCCCATATAAATGATCCATACCCTGGAGCAAACCTGACCTTTCAGAGATTGAAATTTCAGAGCCAGCTGACTGTTCTGTTGCCAATGTATTGCTCTGTGTAAATTATATTTCCCTTTTAAAACGTATGGGTTTGTCGAGAGTAAGGGTTTAAAGTAATCAACTGCGAAGCATGCACCAACAATGACCGTCAACTCTGAGTCCCTTTTCTGATGGATGCACACCACAGAGGTGCAAAGTATTGTATTCGTATTATTTGTGACTTAAATTATGAGGGAGGTGAAGAATACCCGGGCAAGGTTGTTCTTTTTGGTGTGTATCTGGTAAAATCTGCATATCTGAGAAATATCAACAACCTCAGATATGCAGATGACACAACCTTGATGGCAGAAAGCGAGGAGGAATTAAAGAACCTTTTAATGAGGGTGAAAGAGGAGAGCGCAAAATATGGTCTGAAGCTCAACATCAAAAAAACCAAGATCATGGCCACTGGTCCCATCACCTCCTGGCAAATAGAAGGGGAAGAAATGGAGGCAGTGAGAGATTTTACTTTCTTGGGCTCCTTGATCACTGCAGATGGTGACAGCAGTCACGAAATTAAAAGACGTCTGCTTCTTGGGAGAAAAGCAATGACAAACCTAGACAGCATCTTAAAAAGCAGAGACATCACCTTGCCGACAAAGGTCCGTATAGTTAAAGCTATGGTTTTCCCAGTAGTGATGTATGGAAGTGAGAGCTGGACCATAAAGAAGGCTGATCGCCGAAGAATTGATGCTTTTGAATTATGGTGCTGGAGGAGACTCTTGAGAGTCCCATGGACTGCAAGAAGATCAAACCTATCCATTCTTAAGGAAATCAGCCCTGAGTGCTCCCTGGAAGGACAGATCGTGAAGCTGAGGCTCCAATACTTTGGCCACCTCATGAGAAGAGAAGAATCCTTGGAAAAGACCCTGATGTTGGGAAACATTGAGGGCACTAGGAGAAGGGGACGACAGAGGACAAGATGGTTGGACAGTGTTCTCGAAGCTACGAACATGAGTTTGACCAAACTGCGGGAGGCAGTGCAAGACAGGAGTGCCTGGCGTGCTATGGTCCATGGGGTCACGAAGAGTCGGACACGACTAAATGACTAAACAACATCAACATCTGGTAAAAAGTATAGCTCACTCGGTAGAGCAGGAGACCCTTAATCTCTGGATCATGAGTTGGGCAAAAAGATTCTTGCATTGCAGAAGTTGGACTAGAAAACCCTCAGGGTCCCTTCCAACTCTACTATTCTATGATTCTAAATCTGGGCTTGGGAACCCTTTCAACCTGAGGGCCACATTCCCCTCTGCGTAACCTTCAAAGGGCCAGATGGGTGCAGTCCGAGGCAACTCATGTAAATTGCACCTTTGTAGGCTAGTTTTTACACAAGCTATCACATCCCTCTCTCTCCTCCATGCAGACAAGCAAGACACATAATCAGAGTACGGGGGCAAGTTCTAGAAAGGCAAAATGCCCTGAGATGCAAAGCAAGGTGTGTGAGCCTGGAAAGAGTTATGCAGACCAGGTAGAGAGCTCTCGATGTCACATTGATCCCTTGCACCTGGAGTTGCCCACCCCGGCCTAAAACATTATGTCCAAACTGTGGTGATATTGCTAGCTATGATTCTCAGTAAGAAAGCATTCAGCTCACACATACCGGTAATATAATACTTGGGATATTATCAGACAGAAAAGCAAACTTGCTGTGGAGACTTTTTTAAGGGGGTGGGTTGCTGTGCCAGATTTTACAAGCCATATGCTGTTGTGCTGTCAGCCCTATTTGCATCTATTAATTATATCTCGAGGCTTGATAGCATCATAGGCCACTATCCCTTTCTGACTGGAGCAAAGCTTAAAATGTGGCTATCGAGGACAAGGTGACATTTCAAAGATCTGTCTGTTGTGGTACATTTTGCATGGAATATCAGATTTCATTCTTTTGTACATATGCACAATTCCTGACTTCAACATTTAAGAATAAAATCTTTGACATATTTTTTTCCTCCAGCTGTAATGAACTGCAAAAGAATTAGCAGTTTGCATTCCTCTTTATCTGTTAAAATGGGGAAAGAGTCACACTAAGCAGGCATGCCCACACAACTTGTGACCCACAAATTTGGTTGCGATCTACCAGCTGAAATCTATATTATTTCATTCTAACTTATGTTGCTTTTCTCCTGTTTCATGCTCATGCTTCCGAGAAATACTTGGAATTCTAGTCCCTTCTGAGCTCTTTCATTTGCTTCAAACAAAAGAAGGAAATGCTTTAAGAAGAAATGCTAAAAATGGGCATCATAAAGAAGAGAACTATTTAGGAGGAGGAGTAAACCCCAAAGCTAAACATAATGCTTCTGTGCTTGATCTTACTCCAGTGAAAGCATAAACAATAGCACATTGGAACAAATTACTATGTTTCATTCACACAGTTTATGCTTTTTATATAATGCATAAACTTGAGCTGGGTGCAGAAGAGTGAGAAAAGGGAAGGTCATGTTTGTACTCTTTTGTACAGTAAACATCTCCCATATCCTGCTGGGGCTTGTCTCTTGGAGGTACAGCTGGTTACGGGGCACAGGTGGCGCTGTGGTCTAAACCACTGAGACTCTTGGGATTGTCAATCAGAAGGTTGGTGGTTTGAATCCCCGAGACAGAATGAGTTCCCGTTGCTCTGTCCCAGCTCCTGCCCACCTAGCAGTTCGAAAGTATGCCAGTGCATGTAGGTAAATAGGTACCACTGTGGTGGGAAGATAAACAGTGTTTTTGTGCGCTCTGGTTTCCATCACAGTGTTCCGTAGCACCAGAAGCGGTTACGTCATGCTGGCCACATGACCCGGAAAGCTGTCTGTGGACAAATGCCGACTCCCTTGGCCTGAAAGCGAGATGAACACCACAACCCGATAGTCGCCTTTCACTGGACTTAACCATCTAGGGATCCTTTACCTTTTCCCCCCAACCTTACAGCTGGCTAGTGATTGCATCACACATTGAACGCACACAGAATGGGGCTGTGGTGTTGCGACAGGTAGTCCTGCCCCACACTGATACATGGGGTAGCTACCTGAAGAGGCCTTCCATGTGTACATGTGTAGAGTACTGGTACATATATTTGCTGATAATTGGAAAGGGCTTTTTCAATAGCTAGCAACTGCATAGATGACAGGAAACATTGCCAGCATGCCAGTTCAACCTCTTGGGTTTCCTCAAAGCGTGAGGGAAATAGTATGGATGAGCCCCCTCTCAACACGGGTTTCTGAGATACAGGGAAAGGCATTGGAAGGATAAATACCATGAGTAAAATTTGTGTTGCTTTCCCCCAGCCTCAATAATCTCAACACATTCTGAGGGAGCAGCTCTACCTACTGCTCCAACTGATTTCTCAAATTGCAGCTGCCTGCTGCGTTTCCTAAAGATGGAACAAAAAGAAGAGGGCAGGGAATAAAAAGAAAGTAGACAAAGATTCAAAGTGTTAGTCGTTTTGCTTTATTCTGTTAGACATTCTAGACAAAACAGAAACAAGCTCTGAAAACCGTGGTTTGGACTGATGAAAGTATGCTTGTTTTCAGGCTTACATGTTGTGACTAAAAGGCTTCATTAAGAGAATTTAAAAACAGAACTCCCCCCCCCCTTGTATAGATTATGTACCTGTGTGGAATGTAAGGCAACCTGTTCCTTCCATTGCTAACATATGTCAATTGGAAAAAAGAACTAAAGTTCTCAGTAAATTTGTTTCATATCTTCAGTCTCTTCCATGATAGCTTAAATTTCTGCTCATGAGTTGACCTTATATAGACCAATCCATTTAATGATTAAGATTTTTCTTCTAACATATATCTGTCATTTCTACCTCTTTTCACTTGGTATCGATGACTCTTTACATGTGTCTTCCAACACATTTTGTCTCCTCAATGTAGTTAGGATCAATTAAGCTAATTCCAAAGAGTCTTTTCAAGAAGGGTGTTAGTTGAATAGAAGTCCTCCTGGGATTCTATCTGAGTGGAAAGGAATTCTATACATGTGTACTCAGTAATACACAAGTATAGGGTGTATAGGGGGTTGGGGAAGGGGGTTATTCTTTTGTTTTTCTTCTTGTTTTTCTTATGTATTTTGTCTTGCATGTTTATGCTGTAAACTGCCCTGAGATCTACATATGGAGGGTGGTATACAAATTCATTCATTCATTCATTAAACAAATAACTAAAGACTAAATAAATAAAAATAAAACTCCCACTTAGTTCATTGGGTCTTACCCCAAGCAAGAGCATAGAATTGCAATTCTAGATATGTGGCATTATAAATTGAGGATGTATAACAATCTGTATAAACAAATTCCTTTAATCAAAGGGGGGGAATACAAGGTGAAAGTAATACTGCTTTTTCCCCCTCCCCCCGCAAACTTTATAATATATGGTATATTAATATAATTCCACTAGAATATAGGCTATGCATTTTATGCTGTATTGTACACAATGACCTCTCCCCGCATTAACTGGAGGGCGGCTTTTGTGTGGTCGTGCGCAGCCCCCCCAGGGACTACTAGACCCCCAGCAAGGTACGGCTTCACCGCCCTGCCCCCCGCGAGCTGGATAGCTGGAGGTTCCCTCCTAGCCTCGTCAATCAGCCAATCCTGGCTAGTGGGGGCGTTGCCAAGGGAATTGGCCAAGTATAGTTAGGATTGCCCACACTCACAATAGAGGGTGTAACTTACCTGTTGGTCCTCAGTCGGCTCCTGAACTTTCCCCACCCTGCCCTCCCTCAATTTATGCCTTCTTTCCCAGTTTAACCTTCTTCTTTACAGCTATGCAGACACTGCTGCAGTCCTAGATTGCCGCCTTTGGGGGACTGGGAAGGAATTGCCCTGCATTGGCAGGTTTCTCCTTCCCCATAGCAAAACGTCACCACTTTGGCAGTCTGTAGGCCTTGGGAGGAATCCTTTAGTCTATCTTCCCTCAATGGTGGTGGTGGGGGGTGAAGCTGTGACCCAGGCCCCCCTCCCCCCCCCATGGCGGCGATCCCAGGGTTCCCTGTTAAAGGGGTTATTTTGAGGGGAGGCACTGGCCATACACCCATCGGTTGTCAGTGCTCTCCCCTACGATGCGGTGAAATGGGGGGCAGGCTCTCTGCTTGAACAAATGTTCTCCAGAGTCAGCCCAATCCCCACACACTTTGGATAACCCTGATGTTCCCCAGATCCCCGGCTGGGGACTGGGAGGGATAAATGCCCAATGCCTAAACCAATGTCTTCCTACATCTGAGAACTTAATAAAGTTGTGGCCAGTTTTAATCCCATAACACATTGTCAGGTGTCATTATTCCTCCCAGGGGTCGCCTGGGGGGTCTCCGCCTGTCCACGCAATTTGTATTTTCTCTTTGTTGATGTGATTTTAGGTCTTCAGAAAAATACCATTTTGTTGTTGTTTAAAGAAAGAAATAGCTTTCAATACACCTGTGGTATATACCTTTGTACTTCTTCAGCTAATTCTACTCGTGAAACATTCCTTTTAATTAACAGCAGTGTGGGTTCACTCCTCAAATTATTACCAAATATCTGACAAGATTGAAGTGCCTTTATTTACCTCTACAGCTCAAGGAAAGAAAGGCGGAGCTTTTGAGGGAGAACATTCCTGAGGCTTGGTGAAGCAATTAAGGAGGCCTTGATATAGGTAGCCTCTGGATACACCTTCTAGAGATAATGGATGGAGAACTTGCAACCCTCTGGATGTCAAATTCCAACTCCCATCAACTCCAGCCAGCGTGGACAATAGTTAGGGATGGTGGGAGTTTTAATTCAGTAACATTTGTAGGCCTGCAGGTTCCTCATCTCTAACCTAGATAGTTGGAGCAAGCTGTAGGACCTCCCTAGAAAAAATCAGCAGGAATGGAGGTCTGCAGGTGAAAATATATTCCCTCAGATATGATGGCACCACACTATTTGGGGCTCCAAATTTTCTCCATCCATCCAACGTCGGTTCATAAACTAATTGTTTTCCACACAAGTGGCAGGTTGTGGAGCTCATTCCCATTCAAGATGTCCATATATATTGCTCCTTACTATGAAGGGATGTTGGATGCTGTCCAATGTGGGTTATAATTTGGACAACAGATCTGTGCATTGAGGTGTGCTGCTCCATTCCACGTGTGCCGTGTAACCATGAATGACAGTGAAATCACACACACACACACACACACACACACACACACACACACACACACACTCTAAATGGGATATAGCCAGGCAAATTGCTATGCATTTGTTTTCCAACTGTGTGACTGAGCAGAGATAGCATAAAAGGATGATGAGGAGCAACAATGAAGTTGCTTCATTTGGCGCGGAAAAAAATTAATGCTGCTCATAACATTCCTCAAATATCTTTCGATGAGTTCTCTGCCACTTTGTTGATGCTCCAGGGTCTTTTCTCTAGTGTCTCTTTTGTATCAGAGCACCATCTGGCACAGAGATTATGGACACTCCAGTCTCTCTATTTCTGTATAACACTGAAAATTGCTTGTACGTAACAGTTGCTGAGGACTTGCATAGGCAGGAAATAAGATGACAGGGGGTGGAGTGCTGGGGTCAAGTTAGCTGGTTAAAGTGGATAGGACTCAATGAGTAGGTTTCGCTGCTATATGCACCTACTTGAGAGTTAACCCTGTTGAACTCAATGAGCCTTACTTCTGAATAGCCATAAATCGGATTGTGCTGTTAGTCACCATTTGTAAATATTTTCAGGCTAGAGATTGGCTGGTCTATCAACTTCAGCTTCTCTTCTGTTTTTCATTTTTTTCTAATCTTAAATTCCCTTCTCTGTTGGTAGATCTCAGGATCATCGGTCTGAGCCCTATGTTGGGCAAACGTTCCTCCATTTTAGGGGACCCTTGTGGTCCCGTCATAGCTGCCAAGTTATCCCTTTTTTTAAGGGAAATTCCATTATGCTGAATAGGCTTCCTCGCGAGAAAAGGGAAAACTTGGCAGCTATGGGTCCCGTCCAACTCTACAATTCTATGATTCTACATTTCCACATTGGCTTAGGGAGAAATTCCTCGTGAAAATATGTCAGCGTATTAGTGTGAATTTCTTCTAATATATACATTTTGTATGCAGTTTCTGCTAATACACGTATACACTCTGCAAACCATTTCTGTTAATGTAGTACATTTTTGTATGATTCCTCCCCCCCCACACACACACACTAATTCTGCATTTTTGTACACTCGGTGGCAGAACCATATCGCAAAAATGAAAGAGGTTCTAATTGCATAGTAAAAAGAAAAAAGAGACATGGATTAACAAAAGCAATTCATGAAGTTGATGGTTAGTTGATGAAGGGCCCTGTGTAAGAGGCAGGGAAGGGAAGATATCCCAGGGAGGGAGGATGAGAAAAGACAGGAAAGTTCTCAGGTGAGAGCTGGGAAGAATCACCTTTCTCTGTGCGGAACAAGTTAAGATTTACCTATGCATTTTCTCTTTCTCACTCTTCGTTTTACTTTGTTTTTGTTTAGATTACTATGCTTTTTAAATAATGTATTATGAAAAGTCTCTTAATAATAAAATCTTATTTTTGAAAACCTTTAAAGGGGGAGGGAGATTAACAAGAATAATTCAAGGTATAGCATGACCCATTGAACCTGCTGGGCTGGGTACCAAACTGTATAGCAAAAGCCAAAGGCTGGGGCCAATTTGGCTCACCCACTTGCAATTCTGAGGGCCTGAGAGTGGGTGACTTCTTCATCCAAATGGGTGTGGCTTAAGAGGGGTTATAGTAAATCCCACCTCTTCTTTGAGGCTGGTATAGTTTACCCAGACTGGCAATTTTTAGCTACCTGCAGAGTGTAACCGCGCAGAGCCTTGTTTATAACTTGAATAAAGTGGCCCATGTTTTAACTAAATTCAGCAAGTGTCCTGTCACACATGGTTACAGCTGACCATGTTTTACCAATGAGTGGGCCAGGGCCATCTTAAGGTCATTGGGCGCCCTGGTGCAGGGATCCCTCGGGTGCCCCCCCACTCTTAAAAAAAGGAAAACTCTTACCTGGCATGCCGGGCGGCGGGAGCCTCATGGCGGCCCCCGCACCTCACAGCAGGGCCGTGCTGTGCCGGAGGCTGCCTGCCTGTCCGATGCCGCCGGATTGAGTGGGGGAGGGAGCACCGCTGCTCCGCACGGCCTTCCTCCCTTCTTCCAGCAGAGCAGGGTGCCTGAGCAGGCCGGGCCACGGCGGGTTCCTTCCCGCCAACAGGGCGCTGCGTTTCATTGGTAGAGGTGCTGCCATGTGGCGTCACCTCTACCAATGGAACGCAGCGCCGGGGTGAGGGATGACCTGGCGCTGCAGAGCGGAACAGGGTCCTAGTGCCCCTGTTCCGCTCGCTTCCCTCCCTGCTCTCGCGGCGCGGCTGGTGAAGGGAAAAGGGAGGCCGCCGCAAAGCTCCCCCACTTTCTGGGGCGCCCCTCAGTGCCCCCTGATCGCCCAGGCGCTGTGGTGCATTGCGCCACTAGAGTCAATGGGCGAGCCGGGCCTGACAGATTCTGTTTTTCTAAGGGGCATGTGTTGATCAGATGCAAGGCTGCTTGTGCTGACAAAGGCTTCGAATCCTACTCATCCCTAACTTGTAGATGTGTAAAAACATTTTCATAAAGATAGGGCAAGATGCGAGGAATTCCCTGGGAGTTCCGCTGCTTTGGAGAAAAAAAGAAGCAACACAGCAAGATGAATTATAATACAATGTCTCCTCTGGTACACAGCAATCATCTAGTTATAATTTATGAGGAATCTCTCCAAGCCCATTCACATTCCCATATATCTGGTGCAAGGCTCCCAGATGTATGGCTTTCAGGAAAACATGAGACCTAGAATCTTTAATTTGGAATTTAAATGCCGCTCACATAGAGTGTAGTTGCATGAGCAATGCATGATGTCGGCTGGTTACTCCTACATCTCACAGTAATCTCAAACAGTCAGAAATGGCGCCCAGACTGCAGAGGCCCCTTCAGTCAAGATCCGTGCGACTTTGTGCGCAGCACCGCTCGCAGGTATGTCAAGAACAAAGTGTCACCAGGCAGAACATGTGCCCTGACTCTCAAGAGCAACTTACCTAGTATTTTGAAACATCAGCGCCTTATTTTCCTACAGATACCTTCTGTTAAAACTGTTTTGCACCCGGGTATGTCTGCCTGCGGGGGTGGGGGGGTGGGTGGGAAATAAACGGAACAAAATCCACCATTAGGCAGGAACTAGCTATCAGTATAGCTCAGATATTTCGGTAGACAGCAATCTGCATGCTGTCTAGTAGGTCACGCCGGGATTTTTTGGGGTGGTGTTTGTAAACAGATGATAAAGGCTTTGGTTATCTCCATGGATATCGGGTTGTTCATGTGTGTAATTGCTTCATACAATGATCTAATCCTCTATGGCATGAGAAAATTGGGAATAAAGTAGCACTTTATAGTGTGATTTTTTAAAAAAATAATAAATAACACACACACACACACACACACACACACACACACACACACACACATGGATCCATGGGCTGACAGTAGCTATCATTTACTCCCTAAATGGCTCCTCTCCAGTGATTATAAGGAAACAGAAAGAGACAATAGTTGCAGCAAAAGAAAAAAATGATAAAGGGGGAGGAAGGGAGATGTGGGGGGGGGACAACCCTCCAGGATGCTAAGTGGTGCTGCTTCAAAGAAGAGATTCAACGAAATAAAGAGCTAAGTAATGTACAGCATTTTTTCCTTCAAAGTAAACACTAGCCACCTCAGTAAGGAGATGGGGGGGGGAGGTCAGAGGAAGCCGCTCCAGTTGAAGAAAGCCATTAAAAAGCAAAAGGAGGAGAACGAAATCAATTTAATTTGCCATATTAAACAAACAAGACAAAGGCAGTGCTAGATTTAATACAGCTTTCCCTTGCAGGACAATGAGAAAATGAAGACGTTTTTTAAAGGAGAGAGAGAGAGAGAGAGAGAGAGAGAGAGAGAGAGAGAGAGAGAGAGAGAGAGAGAGAGACAGAGAGAGAGAGATGCTTTCAAGAAGGAGAGCCTGGGAGTGCTTAGATCAGGAGGCACTGTTTGTAGGAAGGGCAGGCTCTGTAATAGTATTGATTGGTTCCAAGGCCACATTAGAGATGAAGACAGGCCTCCAGAGGGAAGTTGTTGTCACCTTGACCTTGGGTCAAAGCTGGACTACTGACCCCTGACATCCAGAACTCCGGCACAGAGATCCGTGATATCTTTCATGCCTACTGAGTGTGTCAGCGGGGGGACATGTGTCGATGTGGCTGTTGCCAAACCAGAATTGACCGGCCTGCAGGAAGCAGGGAGAGCAGTGGGAAATGTGGGTTAAAGTATGTCAATAATGTTTCACAAGAACAATTTCTCCCAAGAATTGTAGCTGTTGGAATGTTTTGACATTTATTCGGTAGAGAAAATGTAGCATGTTTTTGTCGAGGCACTTCAAGAGGGCTGCTGCTAACTGCTGTGGCGTATTGATCTTTCTGTTAAATTGCATGGGCACACTCGGGAGATCATTGAGATTCAGGCTACAGGACAGAAAGGATCGGCTGCACCCAATGGTCACTAATGGTAATTGGTTTCGATCCTTGCACTTGACGAAGCCATGATTTACTCGGTTCACAGATGAATTGTAGTCACTAAATATTTTGAAAGGGGGGGGGATACTTTGATATCTTTTTTTCCCCCTTGTCATTTTACAAATTACTGCCTCTGCTTCTTGGTTTATATAAAAAGGGGACAGATCTATATTACAGTGTGTGTGTGTGTGTGTGTGTGTGTGTGTGTGTGTGTGTGTGTGTAGTAAAAGAACAACATAGATGATACAGAATTTTAAGAACCTCATCCTCTGAGCTCAGTCCCAGCAGCAACATAAATATTATTTGTTAGTGTTAAAAATGTAAAGCAGGTACATAGAAATGAGAGGGTCTTACATGACTCAGAACCTGTTCCTCTCAGGGCTATCACAAGACATTCGCAAAGACTGCTACACAAGAAGTTCTTTAGTATGCCCAAATAATTATTCCTCCTGTGTTTTTTTTTATTGTTTAACAACTAACAATGTTGCATCTTCTCCCACCAATGCAAGTTTAGGTGCAGACAAACAGAAGCAATTTCTGTGGATAACTGGATGAAAGCAGGGGCAGATTTTGGCAATACGTTCCCCTGCTCTCCTGCAGTATTTCTTGCTTTCACAATAATTAATTTTGGTGAAGTTGCTTTTAAATGCATCCTTTCAATGATTTTTAATGGTGCCCATATAAATATAGGCATTATTATTATTATTATTATTATTATTATTATTATTATTTATTATTTTGTGCTCCTTTGGCTTGGCACTCTATGCAGAGGAACGCCCGCACCACCCTAAATCCAGCGCTGATTGGAATACTTCCCTGATCTAACTGTTGGGAGGGTACAGTCAGAAAATTGCTTATTTGGCTGATCAGCTGCTGAGGAAAAGACGCAAGGAGGCAAGGGGATTGGGCGAGTGGTTGCTGAACAACTCCTGGTAAGCCTGGAAGAAGCGGGCCATTTGGATCCCTTCCAGTCGGCATTCAGGCCGCCTCATCATGGGACTGAAACTGCCTTGGTCACACTGGTTGATGATCTCCGGCAGGCTAGGGGGAAAGGTGAGAGCTGTTTCCTACTATTGCTGGATCTCTCAGCGGCTTTTGACACCATCGACCATAACATCCTTCTGGACCGTCTAGAGGGCTTGGGAGCTGGGGGCACTGTCATACAGTGGTTCCGCTCCTTCCTCCTGGGCCGTGTTCAGAAAGTGGTGGGGGGGGTGAGTGTTCAGACCCCTGGGCTCTCACTTGTGGGGTGCCTCAGGATTCTGTCCTCTCCCCCATGCTTTTTAACATCTACATGCAGCCACTGGGAGAGATCATCAGGGGGTTTGGGCTGGGTGTTCATCAGTATGCGGATGATACCCAGCTCTACCTCTCTTTCAAATCAGAACCAGTGAAGGCGGTGAAGGTCCTGTGTGAGTGTCTGGTGGCGGTTGGAGGATGGATGGCAGCTAACAGATTGAGGTTGAATCCTGACAAGACAGAAGTACTTGTGGGGGACAGGAAGTGGGCAGGTGTGGAGGACTCCCTGGTCCTGAATGGGGTAACTGTGCCCCTGAAGGACCAGGTGCGCAGCCTAGGAGTCATTTTGGACTTGCAGCTGTCCATGGAAGCGCAGGTTAATTCTGTGTCCAGGGGAGCTGTTTACCAGCTCTATCTGGTACACAGGCTGAGACCCTATCTGCCCACGCACTGTCTCGCCAGAGTGGTGCATGCTCTAGTTATCTTTCACTTCAACTACTGCAATGCGCTTTATGTGGGGCTACCTTTGAAGGTGACCCGGAAACTACAACTAATCCAGAATGCAGCACCTAGACTGGTGACTGGGAGTGGCTGCCGAGACCACATAACACCAGTCTTGAAAGACCTACATTGGCTCCCAGTACGTTTCCGAGCACAATTCAAGGTGTTGGTGCTGACCTTTAAAGCCCTAAACAGTCTTGGTCCAGTATACCCAAACGAGCATCTCCACCCCCATCATTCTGCCCGGACACTGAGGTCCAGCGCCAAGGGCCTTCTGGCGGTTTCCTCACTGCAAGAAGTCAAGTTACAGGGAACCAGGCAGAGGGCCTTCTCGGTAGTGGCACCCGCCTCTGGAACGCCCTCCCACCAGACGTCAAAGAGAAAAGCAACTACCAAACTTTTAGAAGACATCTGAAGGCAGCCCTCTTTAGGGAAGCTTTTAATTTGACGGACTATTGTATTTTAATATTTTGTTGGAAGCCACCCAGAGTGGCTGGGGAAACCCAGCCAGATGAGCAGGTTTAAAATATATTATTATTATTATTATTATTATTATTATTATTATTATTATTAGCCCCCTCCCAATTTGAAACACTTGCCAGTTTTCTGAGAGGCCTCTGTCCACACACCTTGCCACAACATGCATACATACAGGTAGATCAGGGCAATTATTTTGTGATGCATTTTCTACAGTCAGTAAATTGTTAGAAGCGGGAGTCTCTTGCAGAAGGTAATTAGAGAAGAGGCCAATTGAAAGAGGTTGTGAGCATTAGTGTCAGATGTAAGTGTATCTATTAGCCTGGTGCCTTGATCCTAAATGAGTTTACTCTGAAGCAAGTCCCATTGATTTCAGCTGGACTCACCATTAAACTTGTACACTTAGCATTGCAGCTTTAAATGTAAAGGACAAAGGCTACAACCTCGACCATGTTTATTATGGAGCTAAATGCCGTTTAATTATGGATGACATCCTTGAAGCAGTCACACACTTATTTGGGAATAAGCCCCTCTGACGAAATTATGGGGATTTAATCCTAAACAAACATGCACGGGATTGGGCTGTACATTATATTCTCAGTTGTTTCTGGAAAGGGTTGGACTGAATTCTTTAGCACACGTCTACTTAATAGCATGACTCCCAGTATTTATTCTGTGCAAGATGTTCACAATAATATTTGGTACAATTTTGCAGTTCCATGTTACATCCATAATTCATTTTTATAGACATACCCCATGAAAAAATAACTATTGTTATTTTTTTTACTGTAATAGTGTGTGTGTGTGTGTGTGTGTGTGTGTGTGTGCAGAGAGAGAGAGAGAATTGAACTCTTTCAATAATACGGTATATCATTTGTGGTCTCTAACTTGGAATATTGCTTCCGTCTTATTTTTGTTTATGGAAGAGAAGGGACGAGAGGGTATTGCCATTTAAAAATGGGGTGGGGAGACACAATATTTTCACATGGACTGTTGAATACAACCCATAGGCTTGCCTGACAAGCAGCAAAGAATGTCATTCATCATAATGTCTCCTAATGCTTATTTGTTTGCCAGAGTCAGTTCCGCTGTTCTGTTTAGAATGGCTGTAAATAGAGTGTGATTTCAAATTATAGTAAATCATGCATTATAGGATTTGAATCACTGAGAATGGTAATAGAGAAAATAATGGTGACTAAATGCTGTTGCACCTAGGTGTATAATAGCTGTAGGTGGCTTTTGAAAATGATTACTTGCGCTCCAAGTAGCTGAAATATTTGCAAATGGTCAACCTCTAGAGGAAATCTGGACTACAGAATGTGTGCAGGAGATAGCCCAAGGCAATCAGCGGATGAGGTCAGACCTCGACAGTATGTGTGCACTACATGAAAAGCTTTCCACTAAAAATGCCTTTACAGGTGCTTATGTGGTATGGGGATGCAGCAGCAGGAAATCACCAGGGAAAGAAGAGGGTTTATTTCCTAGGATCAGGATCCAGCAAGTCCATATTGATGCTGACAAAAGGTTATAATCTTATCACACATTAAATTTACCGCGGTGGTTTGACAACTCTCCTAGCTGCAGAGCCCATCCTTAACCATTCAAAGCAATGTTTCAGATTAAAGTTCACGCGATCCGCTTAAAAACCTGCCCCAAACCTTTTGACACCTGAAGCGAACCACAAAATGGCATCTCTCCCAACCAGGGAAGAAGGGGTGGGTAAGATCTGCATTGGGAACAAGGGGGTGAATAAAGACCTACACTGGAAACAGAGGGGAAATAACCATCTCAGTTTAAGTACACTTCGGTTTGAGTACTTTCAGTTTAAGTACTCCACGGACCCATCTGGAACGGATTAATCCACTTTCCATTACTTTCAATGGGAAAGTTCGCTTCAGGTTAAGGACGCTTCAGGTTAGGTACGGACTTCCAGAACCAATTGTGTTTGTAAACCAAGGTACCACTGTATAAGCAACAATACTCATGATAAAAAGGTCCGGAGAGCCTCAGGAAACAGGAAAAGGATGTTTCACAGAATGGGTTCAAAGAATGGGTGTTCTAGCCTCTGTCTGTTCCCTATGTCCACATTATGTAAATTGGACAAAATCAACAGAAATACAAACTGAAAACTTTAATTCAATAGTGTGTGTGTGTGTGTGTGTGTGTGCGCGCGCGCGCACGCACACACACACACACACACACACACACTGCTTTTGTTGCACACAGTTTAGCTCCTTTTCTTTTTGACTAGGGGCAGCAAGGTTGAAAGTTGGAAGAAGCCAGTCAGTTAAATTCTATGACCAGAGTTCTGTTACGCTGATGTTGAGATTAGGTTGTTGCAGCTGACCCCCAGCCCGAGAAACGGCAGCCTTTTGAAGTTGAAAAGACCCTGACTGTACAGCTATCGCACAATCTAGCCTCACAGCACCACCTGCTCCAGCCTTCAAGAGCAATATGGAATAACAGCCTTTACTGGCAGGAATGCATCAGGAGGATACTAATGGCAGTGGAAAAAAATATCTTTTTTAAAGAGAAAGTGAGAGAAAAATTGAGCTTGAAAGAGAATGCAGTTCAAAGGGGAGGACATGCTTACTTTGATGTTTCCCTCAGGTGCACATCCATTCATAATGGTAGAGGTCTCTCTTTTTTGTAATATTTAGACAGCAGCTTTTACACACTCCCCACTCACCACCCCAGTGAAACAGTTGAAGTTCAAGTCTGAGCCCGGTATCACTTTTAAATCTGTTTTAAAACAGCAGGGATCTACAAACTGGCTTAGCTAAGTCATTTCCTTTTTAACACCCTCTGGGTGAAATCAGGAGATGACCTGTCAACTGAGTCAAGGTAAACTGATTAAAAAAAAAGAAAAAGGCTTCTCAACGCCAATTCACATTACATCATTCTCAGATACAGGTGATTCCCATGACTGGGTAAGCATGAAAAAGGTGTTACACAAGTGAGTCACACAAGCCATTTGATCTCAGATGATCCTATGAATCAGCAGCAGAATGGGAAAGGGGGGAATAAATACCATGTAATGCAGAGCAAGGACACGTCTGTAGAATGAGCACAAAAAACTACCAACAGGAAACATGTTGGACAATCAGCTCTGTTCAGTTCTGGTTCCAGTGAGAGAGATGACACAACCTATGGTCCCCTGAAATAATGGTATGTTCAAGTGGCAAAGCTTTTCCTAAACTGTGCAACCTCAGACAGCAGATGGGAGAATGCTCTCGCCATCCCTATGTGAAGGGTATTCTGGTAAAGGAATCCAGGGACTCAAATGGTTTGGTCAACCCCGAGAGGGGGTTGTGCCCGTGCCTGAGTCCAGGGGGACATTTGGGTGGCAGACATAGCATCATAGCTGCCAAGTTTTTAAAGGGATTTTTCCCTTATGCTGAATAGGCTTCCTCGCGAGAAAAGGGAAAACTTGGCAGCTATGCATAGCGTGTTCCCGGCTTTTCGCCTGTCCAGGTGTTCATCCTTGGCTGACCTATGCTGGTGCCCTGGGCCAGCGCTACCTGCAAGGGTGCAGGGAGCTAGTCGAACCAGAGCCTATGCAACCACTCACTTTCTGTAATCAATAAAGTTGTGGTCTAAATTCTGCCAAAAACCAAACTAAAATTTGAGTCAAGTGTGAATTTTTTTTGGGGGGGGGTGTCCCTCTGGGTCTGAACACGCAACTTCAAGAACCTGTGAACTTAGGCTTGAACCCAGTGTCCATGTTTAGCAGGCTACCATGGGTTTCCTAAACCTAATTGTTGTCATCCTGTTAGGGAAAACAAATAAAGGGGCAAGGCCACAAAACACGATTGCTAGTTTGTGGTAGGCTTTGAAGGCCACCACAAAGGGTGTAGGCTTGGGCTAAAAGACAGTAACTTTGCAAAGTACATCAATGACTTTTATGGTTCAGCAAGACTTGGAACACTGATCGCCGCTGCTCAAAACACTATGTTGTTTTTACCATACAGGATCAGGTTTCAGCTAATCCTAAAATCACTCTGCATTATCAGTACAGAGGCTCACAATTAACGTAAGTATCTAAGAGCAAGGCCAACAGTCCTATTGGGCAGGATAGTGCAGCCCCCCTCAAACAGCTGCTTTGAGGTGTTGCTTGGGGTACTGCATTTTTACTACCAAGGAGAAGGAGTGGTGCTTGTGTGATTATCCATGTGAATAGGAAGCACAATATCCGAAGTCCTTTAAGTGCTATGAACCTTTACATTTTATTTATTTATTTATTTGTAGCAGGAGGTAGAGGCATTTTGCTGCTCTGCTTCAGGCTGCAAAATGTCCTGGACCAGCCCCGTCTATGAGCTTTCACATCTTTTAATTCCGTTTGGCCATTCAATTGCCACAACTAGTAAATGAAGAAGCCAAAGTTCTTGGGTCTCTCACCGAGACTCCGTTTTCCACATCGCCTGAGCCTGAAATACTGAATGCCTTGTTATTTTTCAGGCCAAGACTTTCTGCTGGGTTGCATATCTCAAGGTCATTTTCAATTATTTTCAAATACTTGGCTACTTATACTCTCCCCCCGCCCTACAGTAAGTCCAACAAAGGGCTAAATTATTATTTTGAAGAAAGGAGATGGAAGTTAGATGAACCTTGACATAGTACTTTGGGTATAATTCAGCCGCAAATTCATATCAGCAGGATTTAGAAACTAAACAGTTAACCTAATCATCTCTTTTTTTATTGTTAATTTAGAAAGCTTTCTTCCCCTAAGTACACTCTCACTTTGCTGAATTCACGGCATGTGACCTCCACCTTTTGTCCACCACACCATTACCAACAGCTAATCCCTCTTATTTATTGATAATTGGACCAAACTGAACAACATGCCAACTCCTGAAAACTGAAAACCACTAAGGGGTTCTATTCAGATTTCTCCTTTAAAAAAAAAATCCCACATTGGTTTCCAAGTTTTGTTCCATTGTGGAATATCAATGGAGGGAAGAGTTGGCACTTTTCTCATTGCTTAGGAATTCCATTAAACCCAGCCTGCACATTGCGTCACGATTTGGAAAGTGGGGGGGGGTGCAATGTATAGGGTGCTCAGAGTGTGCTCTGGACTTTTAAAAATCTCCATGCAATTTGCCGCTGCAGACTGACTGCTAAACAGAGGGTGTCAAGTTTCCCCCTGAAAGGGCCACATTTCTTTTAATGTCCTTTGCAAGGCATACGCCAGCGCAAGACAAGAGCCGGCTACATTTGTATTCTGATCTTTATCTGCACAGTTTTAATCAAAACTAAAGTTGCAGCCGAGAGGAGACATTGCCAGCATCACCTTCACCCGCCGAAATTAAATATAACATCACACATGCTTATGCAGAACTGTTAATCAGCCAAAATTATGGATTTGCTAACACAGCAGACTGCAGGTGGGCCTGTCTCCTCGCCTTCTAACAGAAATGTTCCTGTTCAAGATTCCAGCCAACCAGCCAAACACTTTTGGAGGGTATTCTATTACATGTGTGCACACATTACACACGGGTTTTCAGTTCCTGCAGACACCCTATGTTCTGTATCTCCTGGGAATGTCCTTTCCTCATTGGGAAAACCCCTTTGGTTTTCATTAAATAACAACTGGACTTCTGCAAACTGATTCCATCAGTATGCTGATGAGGCATTTGAAGCCCTGAAAAGTTGTTTGGGATCCATACTGGATTCGACTGGATCCGCGCTGGATTAGCTGATCCTGGAATTGGTGCTCTGTCTTTTCTGGTTAGGTTTGCAGCTCTGGTTGCTATTGGACCCAGCTCTGCTTCTGGATGTTTGGGTAGCATTCAAATGACCAGCAACACCTTTGGTAAACCATGGTCAGTTAAACGAAGAAGATGTTTCAGCAGATGCATTGTTTATTGTATTTTTTCTGCCTTTTCCTAAGCCATTTTGATTTCAATTTTTAATATAAAGGCACTACTCTCTCTCTCTCTCTCTCTCTCTCTCTCTCTCTCTCCTTTACACACACACACACACACACACACACACACACACACACACACACACCAGTTGGTTAGTCAGTATATTCCCATCTAGATTTGATGTGCAAACTCTTCTACCACACTGTTTTTCTATGAACTACAATGGAGAATGATGAACCATAAGCAACTTCCCTTTTCTTCCCACAGAAAGTTTCAAGCGCTTTTGAAGGAAATTGGGAAACTATTATTCTAAAATTACCAAGTATTTTCCCTTTTCATTTTTTGGCAGTACGGGGAGCAGGGGGTAGCAGGCAGTGCAGTGAATTAGGAGAAAGCACTTACTGAGTGACATTCAAGCCATCACTGGAAAAAAAAAACCAAAGTAGCAGAGAGGAAAGCAGGGAGTCTATCAAAACTTCAAGTGGCTATGGATCAACACAGTGCACAACACACTAGCAGAAAATGTACAACACAAAGTTTGACACACATGCTTTCTGGGCAGGATACAAAGGCAACATAACAAGAATGAAAAACAAAGCAAAATGTGCTATGGAACACATAAGATAAATTCCAAGCACAGAACTAGATGTTACCAAAGCCAATGAAATCATTGCATGAGTACAATGACTTCCACTTTTGCAAAAGAATGTCACCTCACTGTCCTATCCCTATGTGCCCCTGCAACCCGTAATCTTCTCTAAAGGGTTTAGGAAACTCCTACATCAGATGTGAGTGGAGTTCAGGGACATGCAGAGGGGAGGTCTCTCTGCATGAGCTTAAAGTCTCTTTACTCACTCAGTGATGGTGTTGGAAAGCACCCAAGAAGCCCTCCATGCAAATAGCTCCCTATCTGTAGTTTCCCTTCCTTTCCTCTATATAATGTGATGATAACAACAACAATAATTTTATTATTTATACCCCACCCATCTGGCTGGGTTGCCCCAGCCACTCTGAGCAGCTTCCAACAAATATAAAAGCATAATAAAACATCAAACATTTTTTTAAAAAAATCCCATTACAGGGCTGCCTTCAGATGTCTTCTAAAAATTGCATAGTCATTTATCTCCTTGACATCTGATGGGAGGGCGTTCCACAGAGAGGGTGCCACTACCAAGAAGGCCCTCTGCTTGGTTCCCTGTTATTTCACTTCTCACAGTGAGGGAACTGCCAGAAGGCCCTCGGCACCGGACCTCAGTGTCTGGGCTGAACAATATGGGTGGAGACGCTCCTTCAGGTATAAAGTGCAGAGGCCATTTAGGGCTTTAAAGGCCAGCACCAACACTTTGAGTGTTGTGTGGTGTTGTGCATCCACTCCGGCACTCTGCGCCACTGGCCATGCCACGTTGAACATCCATTGCCGCACATTAGATGCCACGCGACCCATCCCATAGGAAAGAAAGGGCGGTAGACGAGATTCCCTGTTTCGATAAGCGTCGTAATGAACTTTGACAGTGCTCTTGCTAAAGCATCCCAGAGACAAAGGAATAAGGACGCCGCCACAGGCGAGCGAAGCCGCATGCCACTTCCAGTTTGGGGCTGAATGAGTTAAAGAAGTAAGACTGTTTAACAGGGTTGCAGAACTCCTATTAAAATGGCAGTACTATAAATGTTCTAGTATTGTCAGGAATGTTCTGTTGGATGACACTAGACTGTGATTTGTACACACAGCGGACCAGAGCTGATGGGTGAATGAAATGATCCATAACCCTCCCTGACACATTTAGAGCAGTTCAGCTGCACACAGAGAACAGTCCATCATTTGCACCCTTCTGTGAAAGCTGGCTTTACCAAGTGTTTCAATGAAATATGTGCAACTTCCCATTTAAATTAGTACCACATGAACCATGAAGAGCACCACAGGTATCTGTTGTAGTACCAGCCTAATGCAAAAGTGGCCTGTCTTGTAATGCTCTAACAGGAAAGACATACAACCATTCATCTGTAACATATTAAAACCAGAAGAAATAAATTACTCTATAGATGAAGAATTATGGCTCGCGGAGAGAAATGTGCAAAGGTAGTTCAAAAAGCAGCTTTTACTAAAAAATTATTGCAACAGCATTTGAATTCCTAATGCATATTAAACCTCGTTTGCATAACCGTAAATCATCATTATATATATATGAAAATGTGGCTCAAACTTTTTAGAGGGCTGGGCGGCTACTTCTTTTGAAACCAGTTTCGGTACTGGTATCTGGGCTGATTCCAGGGACAATGGAATGTAAAACCTAACCAGTTGGTGAGGAAAACCCCAAAGCACCTTGTTTCATAATGTTTTACAGAAACCAAGAGCCAAAACCTCAGAAATATTTGTCTGATTATCTAGATAACCAAATCATTCCCCCCTCTACAGATAAAGCAGTTTATATTCAACATGCTTCCCTCAGTTCCTTGAATATAAACTGCTTTCTTTGCAGAGGGGAATTATTTTTAGGAGTATTTCCCCCTCTGTAGAGACTTTAGAGGCAACCCTGTTCAAGAAAGTTTTTAATGTTTTGATGTCGTATTGTGTTTTAATTTGTTGGAAGCTGCCCAGAGTGGTGGGGAAACCCAGCCAGATTGGTGGCATATAAATAACAACAACAACAACATATTATTATTATTATTATTATTATTATTATTATTATTATTATTATTTACTAGACAATCACGTGATCCTCAGTTACAAGAAGAAGGAACCAGGCAGAGGGCCTTCTCGGTAGTGGCACCCACCCTGTGGAATGCCCTCCCACTAGAGGTCAAAGAGAACAACAATTACCAGACCTTTAGAAGGCATCTCAAGGCAGCCCTGTTTAGGGAAGCTTTTAATGTTTGATGGATTTCTGTATTTTAATGTTTGATGGATTTCTGTATTTTAGAATTTCTGTTTTGTTGGAAGCCGCCCAGAGTGGCTGGGGGAACCCGGCCAGATGGGCGGGGTATAAATAATAAATTATTATTATTATTATTATTATTATTATTATTATTATTATTATTATTTATTGGAGGGTGCCCTCCCAGCACCACACAGCTGATTGGTGCTGAAAGGAGATTGCTATAACTGATGATCAGGTGATTGGCAGTCACGAGCAGCTACTTTCAACTTTGGCTGGTGTCAGTTACCTGCTGACAGGTGGTTAGCCACGCACCTGTCAAAATTGGCTGATGGGGGAAGATAAGGATTTGACCCATCATTCAGATCCAGTTCCCACCCCAACCCCAATCTACCCAAATTAAAGACTGGGGTTTTCATTAGCTATCTTGGCCTCTCTTTGCCACGAATTGTTCTAATTATGAATTATGCCATCTAGAATATTCACCAAATCAGTCCATTTCTGAGCAAATATCACTGGGAAGAATGGACAAATTGCCTCTCTCTTTTTCTCAACATTTCCTCTCCTTACCCCCTTCTTTAATTTGCTTTATGTAGTTGAAGATGGGGTTTTAGTTCCGTTTCCCTTCAGTCACCCATCTCCTAATTTCTCAGAAGAGCTAGAGAAAGCTAATTTTACCTTTGCAAATTTAAATACAGTATTCACTTTCAAAAACGCAGTATTTAAGAGCTAACATTTCAGCAGAAGACAATCACCCTCAAAATATTAGTGTCTCCTCTAATATTATTATTAGCCGTGACCCAGTCAAAATGAAATGCATTTAAGATCCACTGTTCTCAGTGGGTGAGAGTTATGCACATGCATAATACCCCATTGAATTTAATGGACCACAGAAGGGCTTAACTTTGGCCACTTTGCAGCCATTATTTTGCAGCTGCTGCTGCCCGACAGCTTTCAATAAAAATCACAAAACTACAATAAAATCCATTAGCAGCATCATGGACATACAATAGCATTGCAAAATTGAAGCATTTATCACCAAAGACCATCACTATCAATCATCTATAGCTTAAAATCATTTAAATGTGAGCCGAGTTGACCAATTATCCAGAGAAAGAGTTCAGTAAAACAAATTCAAGAAAATGTATAAACTGAACTGATGTGAAAACTGAATGGAGGAAATCAACAGACTCTCTGCTAGGGGTGCCTAATGGCCCAACCTCCAGAGGAGTCTAAGTGGGTGTGGCCAGAACATAAAATTGGGTGTGGCCAAATGCTTCCTACCCTTTTCTATACTCAGTTCTAGATAAATCCCATGTCTACTCAAAAGTAAGTCCTATTGAGTTCAATGTGGCTTGCTCCTTGGTAAGTGTGTGTAGGATAGCAGCAAATAAATAAATAAATAAAATTGCCAAATATAGATATAAAATTTGGCATTCAATTTATTTATTTATTTGCATATTTGTGGGCTTCTTTTAATTGTTTTCCGCAGTGAAGGAACCACAATGCACACACAAAACTCTTTTCCATTCAATTCAATGGATGACTATGTAATATATTATTCTTTGTGAATTAAAACTGGAGTCAGAGTTGTCCATTTTTATTGGGGTCATGGTGCATGGGGGGCTGTTTTTATTTTATTTTATTATTTTTAATTGGATTGTGATTTGATGGATTTGTTAATTGGATGTTTTTATTGGAAAACTAATAAAATGTTTTGTTTTGTTTTTTAAAAAAAGAACTCGCTCTACGTTTGGTAGATCTGTTGGTTCTTGAACTTCATTTATTCTTGGTTATTCACTAGTTGATTGTTCAGAAATTTCATTTTTTTAAAATTTCATATGATTTTATAAAATCAATAAACAACGTGAACCACCTTGAAAAAGCTATGCTTTAAGGCCAGGTTAGAGCAATGTTTTATCATTTTGAATCCTAGAATAGTAGTCGGAACAGACCTTAGGATCAACTAGTCCAACCCCTTGCAATACTGGAATATGCAGCTGTCCCATACGGGGATCGAACCTGCAATCTTTGCATTATCAGCATCATGCTCTAACCAACTGAGCTATTGCTCAGGGAGGCAACAGCCTTCATGATGGAGCATAATCTTGATACAGAGCTTTCCATGTGATTCAGCTCACAGAAACCCAGGCAGCTGCCTTGTACTTCCAAAGGAACACTATACTGAGTCAGATATCCATCCATTCTCTACACTGACTGGCAGTAGCTTCCTAGGGCTGCAGGCAGGAGACATCCCCAAGCATACCTGGAGATGCTTGGGGTGGAACCTGGGTCTTTCTGTATACAATGCAGATGCTCTTCCACCAACCTATGACCCTTCCTGTAGCTGAGGCACATAGAACATCTATACACCAGTGATGGATAGGACAGCTGCTGATGCTACATATTGCGTCTTTGCTATTTGCTTTGTGGAATTCAAGTTCAAACTCATTTTGTTTTGTTTTGTTTTTTGTTTTGTTTTTATGGTTTTTATTGACTTTTACCATACAAAATATTTAAACATTCATTTTAATGCCGTTGAACATCATTCATGATAAACAGTTTAAATTCCCTTACAAAAGAAAAAAATAAGGGAAAGAAAAAATGGGGAAAAAGGAAAAAGAAAGAAGAAAAATAAAATAAAAAATATAAAAAAATAAAAATTTATATATATAAAATAATTGATTGGACTTCCTGTTAACACCCTCAGTATATGTTCACTCTTCATATTCGAATGACCATACCATTGGTACTATTTCAATAACAGTTCTTCTAATGCATTCATGTTTCCTAAAGCATCCCAACATTCACAATTCAACCCCATTTTCCTCTAGCCTCACTCGAACGCTATCATAGAAATTTTATTTTCACTATATTTTTAAAAACATATTTATTGTACCTATCCCACTTTTTGACAAATTCTCCCTGTGATTTTCCTCTCAAATTATTCGTTAATTGTGCCATCTCAGCGAATTCCTGTAGTTTACCCTGCCATCCTATAATTTTTGGAGCTTCTTTTTCTTTCCACCCTTTGGCCACCAAGTTTCGAGCCGCTGCTAATGCGTACAGGAAAATTTCTCTAAGTTGCATAGGAATATCTTTGTGAATAATACTTAGCAAAAAGACCTCAGGTTTTTTTAATGGAAATTCCCATAATCTTTTTGATCTCATCATGCATTTTATCCCAATTTTTTAAAATCTTTTCACATGTCCACCACATATGAAATAAATTCCCATTGTTTCCACCACACCTCCAACATACATTTGCTATGTTCTTATGCATTTTAGATAATCTAGAGGGTGTAAGATACCATCTGTGGTTCATTTTTTAGCATATTTTCTCTTATGTTATAACTCGATGTAAATTTCATATTGGTTCTCCAAAGATTTTCCCAATCCGTGATCATGATGGGGTATCCAAAATCTTGTGCCCATTTTGTCATAGAAACTGTGACAGCTTCCTCCATCACTTCATAATCTAATAGTTCGAACTCATTTTGGGCGAAATGCCACTTTTAGGTTGCATGCAATGTGTCAATGAAAGAAGCACCCCAGAGCAACATTTAGAGTCTTCTCTTTGTTTCTGTGACCACTACAGCTGAAATAAAATACAATCCGATGGCTGCAATAAACTCAGCCCATTTATATTTTGTCCCACTCAGTTTGTTTTCCTCACCGGCATAAATTAAGGATTCCATACATTTTTAAAAATGAAAAATCCCCCTGGTGTTTCTGTCTTTTCTAGCATATCATTATTCCAAATGATAACAAATGTTGGCATTAGTCATTTTGGCCTCATGGCCTGTGGGCTTTTACTGTTACTTGGTCATATTCAAATTTTTATTGTGAGTAGAGATCCTTTGCCAAATTTTGGGGCAAACCACACATTCCAATCACAGGCAATTGAAACAGAGAGGCAGGAGTAAGGTTTCAGAAATTAATAATAATAAGTATATCATTTCATCTTTATAAAGGTTGTTTCCCATAAAGAATTTTAGGGGAAAGGGGAATGTCATTAATAACCTGTATTGGATATTTCATGGTACTTAATAATAATAATAATAATAATAATAATAATAATAATAATAATAATAATAAATAAGGTTCACTTTCCAACGGCAAACAATGTCATTACCCAAATGCATTCTGAATCTTTTTTTGGCTGTTAGCTATACATTTTCACCTAGCTGCAAATAAGACCCAGGTAGCGCATATGGGACTTATTGCTGAGTGGCAGACATGCATAAGGTTGTGTTTGTAGTGTTCAAAAGTGGTTATTAGCGACCCCCTTTTTAAAATGTGCAGCTAATGAGTATGCTGCGAGGACTTAGAGATACAGAATTTAGACTAGAATCCTTGGAAACAAGTTACAAGTATTGCGCAGCAATAGGTCACATGGGTTCATTGAACAGTAGCCCCATGTCACCTAGCAAACGTCCTTCAAAGGATAGGGAGAATTCTGCTCACCTTATTTGGTGGGCGGTGTTTTGGCGAAGCGGCCGGGGTTTGACTGCCTGCCTGCTGGTGATTGGCCTGAGCTGGCAGGTATTGGGCAGGCTTTCTCCAGGGGTTGGATCTGGCCGGCCAATTGGTGCTGTTTGGGCCCACTCTCGGGGAAGGAGGGATAAATTGTGGCCTGGCCTGGCTAGGGAAACTGCAGCCTTCCAGATGTTTTTGCATAACAACTTCTGTCCGCCTCAAGCAGCCTGACAATAGTTAGGACAATGGGAGTCGTAGTCTGGCAAGAACTTGCCCCCAAAACTCTAGACCTTTGACTCATTGTCTCTAATCTGAGCATGAGATCAGAAAGCGCTGGAATGAATGGACCTGCTTTTGAACTAGACCAGGCATAGGCAAACTCGGCCCTCCAGATGTTTTGGGACTACAACTCCCATCATCCCTAGCTAATAGGAACAGTGGTCAGGGATGATGGGAATTGTAGTCTCAAAACATCTGGAGGGCTGAGTTTGCCTATTCCTGAACTAGACATTCTAGTAGAAACCTTTTTAATTGAGTCACTGCAGAATTATTCCTGAAGCAAAATGCAACATGAATTCTGGATGGTCCTGTACAGATGATCCATTTGTAAGAATACCAAGGAAGATGAAATTATCTTTGTTTAGCAGGATTATTTGGGTGGTTGTATATTTGTTTGTTCTGTTGTTGTTGTTGTTGTTGTTGTTGTTTTAAAAAACTATTCAGGTTGCTAGAAAATTCCATGCAAAGTGAAAATGGTAAGGAATGCTTAGATAAAATATATAAGAAATGATTGATGGAAGCAGAAAATAAAATGCAATGAAAGTATTAAAAATGAGATTACTAAAATTCTTCAATGGGTTTCATATATTTTTAGTTCAGTTCCCATCCCCTGTTATTTGGTAAGCTTTCTCTTTCATTCTTTCTCTCTCCCTCTCCAACTAACATCGGGTTATTTATTTATTTAGTTATTTATTTGCTCGGAAGTGCTAAAACCTATTGAATATGCATTGACTTAAGGGTATGAGGGCATCTCATTATTTTATTCAAGGACCTCTACAGAAATCTCCCTGGGATCATTGTTAGGAAGGATTAAACTTCTCTCCCCCCCGACCACCACTTGGCCAGATGAGAGCGCACTGTCATACCAATGAAAACGGCTTTGGAGGCAAGTTGCCATAAATATAATTTGCCACAAACAAAAACAAACAAGATTGGAGATCAAATATTGGCAGGAAAGTGCTAAGTTTGCTGAAGATGAGCAAGCTTCTCCCAGGGCCCTTCAGATCATCTGTGTGCCAAAACAAACAGCAAAATGTCCACATGAAATGAATATTGCTGACGTGTGGGCATTTATTTTACATTTTCAAAGTTAAAAATAAGGTGACCATGGAGACTGTACAGTAATCAAGAATAATAGCTTGGAGTGTTAAATAAAATAGCATTGGTGAAAATACTGGCTGTCTGGCATACAATTGGTACAAATTAGGAATACATTTCCCCTCTATACTAATCACTACACGGACGCGGGTGGCGCTGTGGGTTAAACCACAGAGCCTA
Organism: Zootoca vivipara; assembly: GCF_963506605.1. Taxonomy (NCBI): domain Eukaryota; kingdom Metazoa; phylum Chordata; class Lepidosauria; order Squamata; family Lacertidae; genus Zootoca; species Zootoca vivipara. Next base: position 27,522,893 of record NC_083279.1, on the reverse strand, counting down.
GGGCTTGCCGATCAGAAGGTCGGCAGTTTGAATGCCCGCGACAGTGTGAGCTCCCATTGCTCGGTCCCTGCTCCTGCCCACCAAGCAGTTCGAAAGCATGTCAAAGTGCAAGTAGATAAATAGGTACCGCTCCGGCGGGAAGGTAAACGGTGTTTCTGTGTGCTGCTCTAGTACACCAGAAGCGGCTTAGTCATGCTGGCCACATGACCCGAAGCTGTACGCCAGCTCCCTCGGCCTGTAAAGTGAGATGAGCACCGTAACCCCTGAGTCGTCCGCGACTGGACCTAATGGTCAGGGGTCCCTTTACCTTTACCCTTTAATCACTACAAAAGAAAAATTTCTCTGTTCTTTGCCCTCCCATCAGTTTTATCATCCATACAATGGGCTTCCTTTATCTGTTATCTGCTTTGGAGCAGCGCCAATGCAGTCACATAATTCTTCCCCATTCACTTCAATGGAGGCAGTAAAATGCCTATGTAATTCATTCATTTGCACACATGGTTGCATCCTCTATTGAAGTGAATGTGGAGAGTTTATTCTGCAGTTGCT